>NW_025814137.1:0-65636 GCF_018902025.1 Drosophila willistoni | reverse complement strand
TATTCTTTTCTTTGGATATCCGTTTTATTACGGATTGACTTGACTTCTGCGTATTACCGTTGGGCTCACGTTTATTTTGAAAGCTATGTGGATTATATTTGATTTCGTTATGAGCCGCATAGGCATGTATATCTCGTAAAAGTTCGTTTACATGAGGTATAATGGTTTAGATATCTTTCTCTTAAGATCGTAATCGTTGATGCCGTTTATAATATGTGTTACAATTGCTGAATCAGCTAACTCACCCTTTTTACCAATAGCTAGCATTTTATAAAAATAATCTTGTGGTGATTCCGTTGTTTCCCGTTTGGTTTTCAGCATTTTTAAATGAACATCAGCTGCGTTGCTGATACATGGGAAGTCGTATAGAAATTTCGAAACAAATTCTGGTCATGTTTGAAATATTTCATCCGTTGCATCCACCCAGTAACGAGCTGCACCTTGCATCTTTTGTTGAACTGCAAAAATTACCTTTCTGTCGTCCCAGTTATATGCGTTTTTCAGAGTTTCCACACGTTTAACAAACTGATGCGAATCCAATGATTTTACGGACGATGGATTAAATTCAGGAACAAGAGCTATAATTTCGTTCATGTTTCCAAAAGAATGATTAAATTTATTATATTTTTCTTCGCAGTTGACTTCGTGTCGTTGTTGTCGTTGGGTTGCGAAATCTTGAGAACTTTCCGAATACTGACCTACATTTACATTTGACCTACATTTGCTTACGTAATTCCGTGACGTTGGAACATAATTATCTTGTTGTGATGTAACAACGTTATTGTAGTGCTGAATCGTAGCAATGTTACCACTTTGATGAGTCGGAGCGAAGGGTACGTGTTGGCGAGGCGTAACCATATAGCCGTGTTGCGATATAACAATGTAATTGGGTTGCTGAGACGTAGCAAAGTAAGCGTGCTGCTGAGACGTAGCTGCATAACCGAGTTGTTGCGAAGTGTCGACATGATCGTACTGCTGAGACGTAGCATTACAGTACTGCTGAGACGTAGCAGTGTTACCGAGTTGCTGAAACGTAGCAACATTACCGTACTGCTGAGACGTAGCAGTGTTACCGAGTTGCTGAAACGTAGCAACATTACCGTACTGCTGAGACGTAGCAGTGTTACCGAGTTGCTGAAACGTAGCAACATTACCGTACTGCTGAGACGTAGCAGTGTTACCGAGTTGCTGAAACGTAGCAACATTATCGTACTGCTGAGACGTAGCAGTGTTACCGTTTGGCAAATACGTTACGTTTGTTTGTTCGTTTGTCACAAGCACGTTTCTTTCTCCAGAAACTTCTTGTACGTTTACGTCACTAAGCACAATTGGTGACGAAATCATTGCAGGTTGGAATGAACGCTCCTGCAATACTCTAATCGTTTTTTCTAATTCGTTTATCTTTTTAGTCATTGATTGATTTTCCGCACTGGCGTATTTGTCGTCACTACAGATCGCGGTTAGTTTTCTCTGTAATTGTTCTCGATTTCCTGATGTTGACAATCCAGCTTGTCTACATTTTTGCTGCAAAGCTTTCTTTGAAACGTAGTTTTTCTGCGGCATTATTGTTGTCTCTTTCACACTTGTATGTTCGTTGATTTTTCGTTTTGCTTATTCGTCTTTCGTTCTCGTTTCCACGAGTTCGTTCATGCGCAGAACACACACTATTACACTTTGCGAGTTTCTCATGCCACGCTACTCTACCGCGGAAAATTGCGCGTTACCTTTGTCTTCACACACTTCTACTTATGAGAAATATCAGTTCCTTATTGCACACTATCCAAATTCTAAATTGGACACCATCCCACGTCTGAAAATTGTCACACCTAATACCCACTTCTGAGAATGTCGGTTGCAAATCACATTACCCAGTAGAAGATTGTAGATGGAGAAGCTGTCAGGAAGGCTTCGGCGGGGAGTGCGACTTATAGGAACAATAGAAATGCCAGACTCGTACGTTTAGGTAGATAATTAATATAAGTTTATTAATTAATTGAGACTTAACAATAAAGTGACGTTTGCAAGGCGATGCCGTTGGATTCGTTCGTGGTGGCCGTTCGTTACCACCGATCGTAGGAGCTTATTCGTTCGCACCCTTTCTTGTCAACGTTTTGTTACCAACTCTTTGATACTTATCGATAACACCAGGGTAGAGCATAACGTCGCTTGCCCAGGGCTGAATCAGTATGTTAATGAACTGTCTGGTGACACCGGGTTTATTAGAGTTAGGCCAGTCAGGATTGGGCATTTTTATTTGAAATTTGTTTTTATTTGAAATTTGTTTAATTATTAGAACTATACTCTCGAGCATGATTTTCTAGAATGTGAAGTATGGAAGTAGGAAATGAGGCAGGTAAACAAGGCAAATGGACATGGCCTACTTTTCACTTTTTATTTTTCACTTTCCCGCCTACTGCCTTTGTCGGTCAGTGTCTGATCAGGATTTTATAATAATCTTTCTATTAACATCTTTTAGATGTGATTCCATTAAATATTATACTTAAGTCTAATATACTATGTCTTAATTATATTTTAATATTATATTTAAGTCTAATATATTATGTCTTAATTATATTTTAATATTATATTTAAGTCTAATATATTATGTCTTGATTATATTTTAATATTATATTTAAGTCTAATATATTATGTCTTAATTTTATTTCTATGAATGGTTAACAGTAAAATACTGATTATAGTCTATAATCTAGTTGTATTTACAGTGGAATATTGAGGGAATGGCTTTTAAGTGGCTCCACAATACCCGCAAGACCAGATTTATTCAATTGATGAGGATAAAGCACGTTCTTTAAAAAATCGAATCAAACACTTATTCCATTGTTACCATAACAACTTAGAAAAGCTTTTGGGGTTACTTCCTAATTATTACATATTTGGGCCTATTCAAGATAAACCTTTCCACCATTTACTTGGATATTCGTGCATCTACTTCTTATTCTAAGTATCAAGTAAAAAAAATAACTTAAACTTATAATCAATTATACATATCTATTTCTGTCACTGCTCAAATGAAAAACGTGGATCAGTGTGCTAGCTAGAAAAATTGGCCATGTCCGCCTGTTTTTAGCTCTCTGAAAGCAATAGCTAATTGGATAAATTCCGGTCCTAAATAAGGTGAGCTCCTCGGGACGCCCAATCGAACTACCAAACAACCAAATTTCCCCATTGTAAAGAGCAAAAGATATAAAATTGCATTAACAATCCAGATGTTTACTTATTTTTAAATACAAATATGGGTCAAAAAAGTTATTATAGAAATTTTAAAAAATTTGTAGAATCGTTGTCAATTCAAATGCAAAAAAATACAATATATACGTAAGCCTTATTTTCTTTCATATGCTTTGTCCTCCTTTTTTCTTCGACGTTTTTTCTTGATACTCCTCGGTTTGGGAGTCGGACTTCTAGTGAGTGGGCGTACCTCACGGGAAACGTGGCCAAAAGGAGCCATTACTATTACTTGTGGACAGGGATTGAAAATGGTATGCTACGTCGAAGTTTTTTTTTGCTTCCGCTACTGTTCTGATTTCGAAGGGCTACGTAGCATATCAGAGATCACAAACGGAAAACGATTGCTCTTCTGCTCTGCTCCGTAGCATACATCGTCGGAGCACAGAGCAATAGCAAGAGCAAAAAATTTTCGATACGCTATATGTAGTTGTAGCAATAGCACAAGCATTAAAAGCGAGATGAGAGCGGAGCAAACAAAATAAATTTTTGTGTTACTGCTACGGAGCATTTTCTTTTCTGTTGCTCTCGTAGCAATTTCGTAGTCGCTCTCGTAGCAACTTCGTAGTCGCTCTCATAGTAGATCTGTACTAGAGGTGGGCATGGGCCGAAATGTTACATCCAACCCAACTCAGCCCATGGGCTTAAACTTTTACCCGATATTCAGAGGAAACTGTAATTCCACAAACTGGGAGCACAACAGGAATAAATCCAACATGCAAGTTAACATGGACAAGAGGGTGAATCTGCAATATTAACAGTTGCCACGATCGCTGGGTAACATGAGTCAGCCAATGCTTTTGGTTCTTGGATTTGGCGCTTACACTCACAGTGCTGTGTGATGTATTTCGCAAGGTGAAAGTCCAAGGATCAACTCTGGAGTGATTTCTTTTCTTCTTCTGATTTCTTTCTTTCCTTTCCGGTCTCTGCCCCATAGACGACGCAACGCACACAAAAACTATAAAAAGTAATCCTAAAAATAAGCCGGAAAAACATATATTAAAGCACTTCAATATAATTCGCATTTTTTTATAGTTTCCTATACAAACGCAGAAATATTAATTGGTCTCTTGCGTCAACACGGCTTCGCGCAAATCTTCGTTTAATATTTTAAAATATTTTGAAGATGATGGGTCATCATATGTACAGTGCAAATCTTGTGATCGGTTATTAAAGATGGATCGTACATTTAATTTGAAAAAACATATTATTGGAGTGCACAAAATAAAAATAGATATTCAAGACAATGAGTCCTCTTGTTCAGAAAACCAGGAAAGAAATAATCAAAGTGAAAATAAACAAAAAAACAGTTGATTCGTTCGTACATAGGCCTGGTGACAATGAATCCCTTTCAATGTTCTAAATTCAGATTTGTGATGGTCTTGCAAAAAAGAACGGAAAAAGCTTTAAATGGCAATAAATGCAAAAACATGCTAAAATATGTGGCGGAAAACATACGCACCGAAATGCAACCAGAAATGCACGGTCGATTACTGTCTTTAAAAATAGGTAGCGCAACTCGGCTCAACCGTAATATTTTTGGAATAAGTGCGCAATTTATTAATGAAACTGAAATTGTATCCCGGAGGCTTGTCTGAAATAAAAGGCGCTAGTGGAAGTACATCAAAAAATCTGGCCAAAGAAATAATAGCAACTTTGGACAAGTACAATATCGGATTGAATCAAATTGTTTCAATTACATCAGACAATGGAGCTAATATGATTAAAACAACAAAAATATTATCACAAAGTTATATATTTGGTGATGATATTCAAGGCGCAGAGGAAGTGGAAAAAAACATAGACTATACTGAAAAAATGGATAATTTTGAGACCCCAGATGAGTTGCATGTGGGTAATATACAAATATGCCGGTGTGCGGCACATACTGCACAACTTTGCGCACTTGATGTGTTAAAAAAGGCAGAAATTAAAAACTATATTCTTCAATGTTGCAACATGACCACTTACATTCGTAAGCCATCAAATGGATATCGTGAGGTATTTGAGTTTCGTCAACTGAAATTACCTCAATTGGATTGTCCCACAAGGTGGGGATCAACGTATGAAATGATCGATAGACTGCATAAAGCTAAGGACGTTTTGAGCGAAATTGAAGCAATCGAAAATAAAACGGAAGATGAAAATTTTGACGCTAGCTCTATGTTGTGGGAGTTTATAGATTGCTACACATGTATAATGTAAAAAACAATGGTAAACTTCCAAGAAGAGCAATTGCACTATGGCAATTTTTATGCTTTGTGGCTCACATGTAAGCTGACTACTAATCAAATTTGGCTATCACGATCAGATAGCGAAAATTTTATCAGTTTTAAAATTGGTAAAATCCTAATTGAAAGCATAGATACTCGAACGAAAAAACGTATATGTTGGATGCATGCCTATACTTAGATCCGAGGTTTCAACAAATTCTTTCCTGGACTAAAAAAAAAAATTCTGTACATTTCTTATAGGCTTTATGGGAGAAAATTAAAACAAATAGCTCAAAACTGAACCCCTCAACAACTTCAATAAGTTCAATTCTTAAAGAGGGGCAGGAAAATAACGATTTTGACTTATTGGACACTTATTTGGCAGCTACAATATCGCCTACAGATGAATGAAAAAATCGAAACCCTAAATCTTCCTTACATGAAAGCAAATGTTAATGTTTTGAACTTCTGGAGAGAACGAAATTCGTCTGATCCTGAACTGTATGAACTGAGCAAAGTATGTTTTGCCATTCCGCCAACACAAGTAAGAAGTATTGTTTTAGCTGAAAGAAATATGTTCACATCTTTATACAATTGCAAAAAGGGTATATTAATTTTGGTCAGAAGTGTGCAACGCATTGAAGGAAGCATATTCGACCATATAAAGTATATATATTCTTGATCGGCACGACGAGACGAGTTCAAATAGCCATGTCCGTCCGTCTGGATCAACGCAAACTCCTCCTAGACCGTTAGAGCTACAGAGCTGAAATTTGCAGGTAGGCTTGTATATACTGCAGGGGTTGTATTTCTCGGATGCTGCCGGATCGGATCACTATATCATATAGCTCCCATACAAACGCCAAAGTTACCAACAGTGACTTTTCTCAATAACTTCGTTATTTTGTGAGCTATTGACGTGAAATTAAATATTGGTCAGTTTATTACACATATAAACAACTGTGCCAAATTTGATAAAGATCGGGTGACTATATAATATAGCTCCCATAGGAACGATCGGTGGAAAACAGTGACTTTGATCAATATCTTCGTTATTTCCTATACTAAGATCGTAGGCCGTTCTTTCGCAAACAGAAGCCTTTTTAGATAAAACGTTTTTCCATTTTGATGGCTGTAGGTAAGAAAAAAGATACCAAAAAAGTTGCAAGGGTATACAAACTTTGACGAGGTCGAAGTTAGCCCGGCCCTCTGGTTTTATTTTATTTATGTAGGTCACAATAGAACGAGCATTTTCCTCATTTAAACTTGTACTGGCCGACAATCGAAATAGGTTAAACCATGACACTTTGGAAAATATTTTACTGATTAAACTAAACTCATCTCATTTGGATCGTGCCATCGACAACTTTCCTTCATTTAAAGACGAAAATCAAAATTAGATGTAGAAATTACTGGTTGTTTGAAATTCAATTTTTAATTTTTTAATATGCTTTATTCGTATACATATATACTATGGTATAGCCAATGTCATGAAAAATAAGTTCGTATAATTTGAAATTAACGCCTTAACGGCTATATTTGGTACAGATAAGAGGTGGGCATGGGCTGGGTTTTTTACGGGTACCCGCGAGAGCTGAATAACCAAATTTCGAGTTGGGTGCGGGAGGGTATGGGGCAGATACCGGAAAGGAAAGAAAGGTAATTGACAGCTCACCAGGGTAGCCAAACACAAAGACATCAACCAACAGAGTCGCATCACTCCAGAGTTGATCCTTGGACTTTCACCTTGCGAAATACATTGATACCTATCGCCAAGCAACTGTGAGTGTAGGCGCCAAATCCAAGAACCAAAAGCATTGGCTGACTCATGTTACCTAGCGATCGTGGCCACTGCTAATATTGCAGATGCATCCGCTATACCCTCTTGTCCATGTTAACTTTGAGCAAATTTTTTAAATTTGCCGTTTCCGGGTTTATTAAAAAAAACCCAGTCAGGATTGGGCATTTTTATTTGAAATTTGCTTTTACTTGAAATTTGTTTTAATTATTAGAACTATGCTCTCGAGCATGATTTTCTAGAATGTGAAGTATGGAAGTAGGAAATGAGGCAGGTAAACTAGGCAAATGGACATGGCCTACTTTTCACTTTTTATTTTTCACTTTACTGCCTTTGTCGGTTAGTATCTGATCAGGATTTTATAATAATCTTTCTATTAACATCTTTTAGATGTGATTCCATTAAATAATCTATTTAAGTCTAATATATTATGTCCTAATTTTATTTCTATGAAAGGTTAACAGTAAAATACTGATTATAGTATATAATCTAGTTGTATTTACAGTGGAATATTGAGGGAATGGCTTTCAAGTGGCTCCACAATACACGCAAGACCAGATTTATTCGATTGATGAGGATAAAGCACGTTCTTCAAAAAATCGAATTAAACACTTATTCCATTGTTACCATAACAACTTAGGAAAGCTTTTGGGGTTACTTCCTAATTACATATTTGGGCCTATTTAAGATACACCTTTCCACCATTTACTTGGATATTCGTGCATCTACTTCTTATTTTAATTATCAAGAAAAAAAATATAACTTAAACTTATGATCAATTATACATATCGATATCTGTCACTGCTCAAATGTAAAAATGTACATCAGTCTGCTAGCTAGAAAAATTGGCCATGTCCGCCTGTTTTAGCTCTCTGAAAGCAATAGCTAATTGGATGAATTCCAATCCTAAATAAGGTGAGCTCCTCGGGACGCCCAATCGAACTACCAAACCAAATTTCTCCATTGTAAAGAGCAAAAGATATAAAATTGCATTAACAATCCAGATGTTTACTTATTTTTAAATACAAATATGGGTCGAAAAAAGTCATAGAAATTTTTAAAAATTTGTAGAATCGTTGTCAATTCTAATGCAAAAAAATTCAATATATACATAAGACTTATTTTCTTTAATTTGCTTTGTCCTCGTCTTTCTTCACCTTAACCAAAACTTTTTGGTCATTTCTGGCGATATTTATCTTGGTGTCCTCTTTGGATGGTCAGCTTTCTTTTCTTGAACTTTTTCAGTTCATCGACCTTAGCTGCGGCCTTAAGCCATTCATTTTTATTTTTGTATTTCTTTCCCAACTGACTTCAGGCTTTTGACCGCCATTTGTTTCACGTTATCGGCCACACAACGTTTTTTCTTGATACTCTTCGGTTTGGGAGTCAGACTTCTAGTGAGTGGGCGTACCTCACGGGAAACGTGGCCAAAAGGAGCCATCACCATTACTTTCGTATTAGGGGAAATTACCGCCTTCTTCGCTTCGATCTTAGGTTTAACCTTGTCCGCTTTAAAACCTTGGAATTTTGGACGAGCATTAAATTTAGAACATTTTGGCGCATCTTTCCACATTAACTTCGACTTCATAATTTGGTTGGGCCAATCTGTCGCCATTTTAGGAACCTTCAGTTTTGAGCAAATTTTTTAAACTTGCTGTTTCCGGGTTTATTAAAGTTAGTCCAGTCAGGTTTGGGCATTTTTACTTGAAATTTGTTTTTACTTGAAATTTGTTTTAATTATTTGAACTAAACTCTCGAGCACGATTTTCTAGAATGTGAAATATGGAAGTAGGAAATGAGGCAGGTAAACTAGGCAAATGGACATGGCCTACTTTTCACTTTTTATTTTTCACTTTCCCGCCTACTGCCTTTGTCGGTCAGTGTCTGATCAGGATTTCATAATAATCTTTCTATTAACATTTTTTAGATGTGATTCCATTAAATATTATATTTAAGTCTAATATATGTGGGGTTGGGTTGGTAACGCCGAATGGCCAGACCACCCCAAAACAGCTGTTTAACGACGGTGTGGCAAGCGATTCATATGAGGTGGCAAGCGAACCACGAAAGCGACGATGTGGCAATGCTGCTACGAGAAGAGGAAGAAGAACTTTTTAAGACGAGCCAACGACGAGAAGACGTGTTTTAAAAGATGTATTAAAGACGAAAGACGGGTATTAAAAGAAGTAAAGAAGTGTTAAAGACGAAGACGTGTAAAAACCTAAAGACGAAACAACTACCATTCAATTCAAACATTTTTATAGTTACTAAAACCTAATTATAATTTAAAATAAAACCTATAACCATATAACTAAATATAAGTCAAACGGGACTACTTATTTCTACGGAATCGGAACCTAGTCCCACAAAATTGGGCGCTCGTCCGCGATCGGTAAAAAGAGAATGGTAAAAAGAGAATGCTGAAAAGTGAATTGTGAAAAGAAAACTGTGAAAAGATTGCTGAAAAAAAAAAGTATAAAGAAGTTAAAGGAAAAAGTGACTAATAGAATATAAAACAATAAATGCTGTAAAAAATAACCCAATTTTTTTTTCCCCCATCATAAACAAAATGCCGTGTTTAAAAAACTTTATTAATGCTAAAATTGCTACTGCTATTAATTCTTGATCAATACTCAAAAGTGCAATATTAGGCGAGTTTAGGCAGACCGTATCGAGCAAAGAATTACATAAACAACTGAGTGAAAGAAAGCGAAACAAAGTGAAAATGTGCAAGAATATTTTTATAAAATGAGAGACATTGCATCGCGCGGTAGAATCGAAGATCAAGCTCTAATTCAATATATAATCGACGGGATAGATGAGCGTGAAACTAATAAATCGGTTTTATACGGTGCAAATGACTTAAAGAATTTAAAATCAAAACTAAGAAGCTATGAAACAATGTGTGAAAAATCCATGCAGTCGACCGCAGTGTTTTTGTTAAAAAGATGGCAAGTAACGGAATATTCAAAAATAAAGAAGTCAGCTGTTATAGTTGTGGACATAAAGGCCTTATAGCAAGTGATTGCAGCAATAAAGACAAAGGTCGAAAATGTTTTAAGTGTAACCAATTTGGGCATATTGCCAGTAAATGCAGTCAAGTTAAACAAAAAGAAGAACAAAAAGTGAATGCGTATACTCTACAAAGTCAAAGTAAAATTACGAGTAAAACAGTGTTAATAGTGTAAGATTCCAATTATTTAAAGTCTGTTAAATGCTCATGTATATATATCGATTGTTAGTAATAAGTATCGATTGTTAGTAATAAGTATCGATTGTTAGTAATAAGTATCGATTGTTAGTAATAAGTATCGATGGTTAGCGATAAGTCCTCGATAGGTCGAGAGACGGCGTCTCTCTTCTCTTCCGGCGATGCAACGAGCAAGTTGCATCTGCGCAAAACCCAAAGATTGAATCCGACCAATACAAACTAATCTTTATCATTTTTACTTAATAAATAGGTGTTTACAACTCAGAAGTGGGATGACCACCCGAAAGAATACATATTTCGGGACACGGCACGCCACACGTTCCACATCTAGGACGGCCGCCTCCACGCCCACCGCTGTTAGTGCACCCACTGCTGTGACTGCCGCTGCAGTACCGAGAACCGCTGTGCCGACTGCTGACACACGCGCCCCTGCCGGCCCGCCCCTGCCGGGCCAACTGCTGAGATACTCGCCTCTGCCGGGCCCGCTGCTGCTGGGCCAACTGCCGCCATACGAGCCCCTGCCGGGCTAACTGATGCCACATTCGCCCCTGCCGGGCCAACTGCCGCCACACTCGCCCCTGCCGGGCCAACTGCTGAGATACTCGCCTCTGCCGGGCCCGCTGCTGCTGGGCCAACTGCCGCCATACGAGCCCCTGCCGGGCTAACTGATGCCACATTCGCCCCTGCCGGGCCAACTGCCGCCACACTCGCCCCTGCCGGGCCAACTGCTGAGATACTCGCCTCTGCCGGGCCCGCTGCTGCTGGGCCAACTGCCGCCATACGAGCCCCTGCCGGGCTAACTGATGCCACATTCGCCCCTGCCGGGCCAACTGCCGCCACACTCGCCCCTGCCGGGCCAACTGCTGAGATACTCGCCTCTGCCGGGCCCGCTGCTGCTGGGCCAACTGCCGCCATACGAGCCCCTGCCGGGCTAACTGATGCCACATTCGCCCCTGCCGGGCCAACTGCCGCCACACTCGCCCCTGCCGGGCCAACCGCTGACATACTCGCCCCTGCCGGGCCCGCCGCTGCTGGGCCAACTGCTGATATACTCGCCTCTGCCGGGCCCGTTGCTGCTGGGCCAACTGCCGCCATACGAGCCCCTGCCGGGCCCGCCGCTGCTGGGCCAACTGCTGATATACTCGCCCCTGCCGGGCCCGCCGACGCTGGGCCAACTGCTGATATACTCGCCCCTGCCGGGCCCGCCGCTGCTGGGTCGACTGCTGATATACTCGCCTCTGCCGGGCCCGCCGCTGCTGGGCCAACTGCCGCCATACGAGCCCCTGCTGGGCTAACTGATACCACATTCGCCCCTGCCGGGCCCGCCGCCGCTGGGCCAACTGCTGCCATACTCGCCCATGCTGGGCCAACTGCTGACATGCTTGCCCCTGCTGGGCCAACTGCTGCCATACTCGCTCCTGCTGTGCCAACTGCCGCCATACTCGCCCCTGCCGGCCCCGCTGCGGCTATATTCGCCCCTGCTGTAACCGCTGCCGCCGCACCCGCCCCTGCTGTACCCTCCGCTGCGGTGTCCGCCGCTTACAGGCCACCTCTGCAGACTGCCGCCTCTGCACCCGCTGCCACTGCTGTACCCGCTGCCACTGCTGTACCCGCCGCCGCTGCCACTGCTGGACCCGCCGCCACTGCCACTGCTGTACCCGCCGCCGCTGCCGTCGCATCCATTACGGTACCTGCCGCCGCTGCCACTGCTGTACCCGCTGCCACTGCTGTACCCGCCGCCGCTGCCACTGCTGTACCCGCTGCCACTGCTGTACCCGCCGCCGCTGCCACTGCTGTACCCGCCGCCGCTGCCACTGCTGCACCCGCTGCCACTGCTGGACCCGCCGCCACTGCCACTGCTGTACCCGCCGCCGCTGCCGTCGCATCCATTACGGTACCTGCCGCCGCTGCCACTGCTGTACCCACCACCGCTGCCACTGCTGGACCCGCCGCCGCTGCCACTGCTGTACCCGCCGCCGCTGCTGTCGCATCCACTGCTGTACCCGCCGCCGCTGCCACTGCTGTACCCGCCGCCGCTGCTGTCGCATCCACTGCTGTACCCGCCGCCGCTGCCACTGCTGTACCCGCCGCCGCTGCTGTCGCATCCATTACGGTACCTGCCGCCGCTGCCACTGCTGCACCCGCTGCCACTGCTGTACCCGCCGACTATATGTCTGCCATGCGGGCTGCGGCCTCTCTCGCCGCCCCCGCCACTGGTCCCGACGCGGACCCATGGGAAGAGATGCCCGCTTTAGTGCCCTCCGTATCGACTGCCGCGGCCGCCATCACACCGGCCACTTCCGCCTCCCCCAGCCTGGATGAGCAACTGGTGACGCTACAGAAACAACATGAGTTGCTACAGCTACAGCATCAAATCCGCAAACTGCAGCAGGGGATTGACGAATCCCAAGCACCGAGGCAGCAAGTCTGTGACGTGAGTGTTATTGAGAGCATGGTGGCTCGATTTTCAGCGGATACCGCATACGATGTGAAGAAATGGCTGAACGATCTGGAAGACGCATTTGAAATTCTGCAGTTGAACGACCGCCTACGGTTGGTCGCATGCCGTCGTATGCTGGAAGGTACGGCGGCGGTGCTGCTGCGCACGGTATCGGTGCACAGCTACGAAGAATTGAAGGCAATCCTCTTGCGAGAATTTGGACGCTCGTGTAGCATCGAGGAAGTGTACCACGCTTTGCGTGGCCGGCACATCAAGGCAGGCGAGGGATGTTTAAGATTCGCAATCGAGATGCAGGAGATTGCCATGAATGCTCCGATTCCGGAGAACGAGCTGGTCGACCTGATCATTGATGGACTGCGGGACAACTCTACTCGAGTCGGCATGCTGTACTCAGCTCGGACAATGGCTGAACTGAAGCCCCTACTGGAACGCTACGAGCGCCTCCGTATGCTGGCCGCTGCCTCCAGACAAAGCAATAGTGTGAAGGCGCAGCCAACAACAACTGCCGTGGCGCCTGGAAACAAATCGTCAGGCACCGTCACGAGTGAGACCAGATGCTTCAACTGCTCAGGATGGGGGCATTACAAGAGTCAATGCCCGAAACCAATGAGACCTCCGAATTCATGTTTCAAGTGTGGCATAGTGGGCCACAGCTACAAAAACTGCCCGTCTCGAATTGGGAATGCCACCAATATCACTGCCGCCGCCGCTGATGAAGCGGGAGATCGACTAGACCATTTACAACTGGTGAGTGTTGCTTTTGTTTGTGATGAAGTGCAAGATAGGAAATTTATAGATATGTTTTCCCTCCTGGATTCGGGCAGTCCAAAGAGTTTTATCCGTCAATCTGAAGTCCCCTCCAACTGCCGTCTTAGCCCTCGTACATTGAACTGCCGTGGTTTAGGAAATAGCCAACTTCTGTCCTTAGGCCAAGTCCAGTGTAGTGTTCGCCTCCGCAACACACAGACAATACATACGTTTGAAGTCCTGACGAACCAAGCAACCGAACTGCCAATGATTATAGGTAGAGATCTTCTGTATAAAATTAATATTAGACTCTGTAAACTGAAGGAACGAGAATATGAAAAAGAATCGTTGATACTCATGAATAAACCGACTGAATGTATAAATCCAAAACTTACTGCTGTTCTGAAGTCCTTTGACATATTTATGGAAAAGAGAGTGATACTGCCGTGTGATAGGAATGAGATTGTGCCTGCCGAATTGTTGTCTGATTCTCCCCTTCCGAAAACTTCTGCTGTACCTTCGGAAACATTGAACGATGCACTTATGGCGATAAATTCCATTGAGCTCCCTGCTGTCAGTGAATTAGACTTTGATATAGAGCCCGCGTTACGGGAAGAGCAAACCGCAGCCCTTAAGTCTATTATTTCCACTTCGTATGTACAAGTTGATCCAGATTTAATCAAGCCCATGAACTATGAGATGAAAATAGAATTGACTAGCCAAACTCCGATTTTCTGCCGCCCCCGCCGTCTGTCGCACCACGAACGCATCGAGGTGCGTGAGATTTGTGACGATCTCTTGAAAGCTGGCATTATTCGCCACAGTAGTTCCCCTTACGCTGCCGCGATTGTCCCTGTACGCAAAAAGGACAACACCCTAAGAAAGTGTGTAGATTACCGCCCGTTGAACAAAATTACAGTTCGAGATCATTTTCCGATTCCTCTGTTAGATGATTGCATTGAACATCTGGGTGGCAAATCATTCTTCACTATCTTGGACTTGAAGAACGGTTTCCACCATGTGAAAATGCACCCAGACTCAATCAAATATACTGCCTTTGTAACCCCTGATGGCCAGTTTGAATATGTACGCATGCCCTTCGGACTTTGTAATGGCCCTTCCGTGTTCGCTAGATTCGTTTATTTTGTCCTTAAGGAATTTATAAACCGAGGTCAACTGGTGATATATATGGACGACATTCTAGTCGCGTCGCATGACTTTGAAACCCACCTTGAGATTCTGAAGGAAATATTGTATGTGTTAAGAGTGAACGGGCTATGCCTGAAGCTGACGAAATGCCGTTTTGCGTATAGGGAACTGAGTACTTGGGCTACTTAGCCAATTCCGCCGGTATCACGCCTAACCCAGCTCATATTCAGGCGATACGGGATTTGCCCATTCCAAGGGATAGCAAGGAATTAGAGCGTTGCCTAGGCCTATTCTCATACTTCCGCCGATTTGTATCAGGTTTCGCTAAGATTGCGTGTCCGCTGTCCCGATTGTTAAGAAAAGATACCCCTTATGTCTTCTCCGATGAATGCCTTGAAGCCTTCCGAACACTGAAGTTGAAATTGATCGAATCCCCCGTGTTATCTATTTACAACCCGAAGTCTGAAACAGAGTTACACTGCGATGCTAGTTCAATTGGTTTCGGAGCAGTGCTCCTCCAGAAACAAACAGACGGTAAATTACACCCAGTGTCCTACTTCTCTAAGATGGCCTCCGCCGCTGAATCGAAACTACACAGTTATTTGCTAGAGACGTTAGCTATAGTGTATTCCTTAAAACGTTTTGAGACGTACCTTAAGTTCATCCCGTTCAAAATTGTAATTCCCTTGCGCTGACACTGAGAAATGGTGGACATTCCGCCAAGATTGCTCGCTGGGCCCTGCTGTTAGAAAACTATAACTACACGATTGTACACCGCTCGGGGTTGGTATGCCCCATGCTGATGCTCTAAGTAGAATAGAAACTGCCGCATACGTTGACGATATAAACCTTGACTTCCAACTGCAGTTAACCCAGAACCGGGACCCTGAGATTGTCAAACTCCGAGATGAGTTAGAGAAATATGAGATAGCGCGAGAAGCTTGGCCATATGGCCACGGAGAAATGTTGTGCACAGATCAAGAAGCATTACTGGTTCCCGTGTATGAAGTCTTATGTTAACAATTACATTAAAAATTGCCTCAAGTGTATCTATTACTCCACGTCCGCTTCGGACCACCGTGTCACGCTACATAGCATTCCGAAAGTGCCCCTTCCGTTTGATACCGTCCACATTGACCATTTGGGCCCCCTTCCGTCCATACGTTCTAAGAAAAAGTATCTTCTGGTTGTCATTGACGCTTTCACCAAATTTGTGAAGCTGTACCCTGCCGCCACGACTAATTCACGTGAAGTATGCCAGACAGTAGAATCTCAGTATTTCGCAAATTACAGTAGACCCCGCCGAATCATCAGTGATCGAGGTACCTGCTTTACTTCCTCCGAGTTTGAAGAATTTCTGAAGGCCAATAATATAATTCATGTGCTGAATGCTACTGCCTCACCCCGGGCCAACGGCCAAGTCGAGCGGGTTAACCGTGTGTTGGGCCCCATGTTGGGTAAACTGACGGAACCTGTGGACCACGCAGATTGGGTCCAAGAACTGCCGAACATAGAGTTTGCATTGAATAACTCCGTCCACTCCACAACCAAATTTGCCGCTTCCGTACTTCTATTCGGTGTTGAACAACGAGGTGTGGTAGTAGATGAACTAACCGAACGGTTGGGTGAGAGAACGGAGGAGGTCGATGCCTCAGAGGTAGACGTCCGGAGATTAGCCTTCCGTAACATTGTTAAGTCCCAAGAATATAATTCGGAATATTATTCGAAGCATCACCTCCCTGCCGTTAGTTTTGAGGAGGGGGATTTCGTAGTTATTAAGAATGTGGATACTTCGGCAGGCACGAACAAAAAGCTTATCAGGCGGTATCGTGGTCCGTATGTGGTTCATAAAAAACTTCCGAATGACCGATATGTTATCCGGGATGTAGAGGGCTCCCAAATCACCCAACTACCATATGATGGTGTCCTAGAAGCCTCCAAATTAAAGCTATAGGTTGCCCCTGATCAAGATTGCACTTCTGATAGCCAAACAAAGGCGACACCAGCCACTTAAGATTCTTATTTACCCCCCCTCCGTTGTTACCAATTGGAATCGAGGTCGATTCCTCGTCAGGACGGCCGAGTTGTAAGATTCCAATTATTTAAAGTCTGTGTAATGCTCATGTATATATATCGATTGTTAGTAATAAGTATCGATTGTTAGTAATAAGTATTGATTGTTAGTAATAAGTATCGATTGTTAGTAATAAGTATCGATGGTTAGCGATAAGTCCTCGATAGGTCGAGAGACGGCGTCTCTCTTCTCTTCCGGCGATGCAACGAGCAAGTTGCATCTGCGCAAAACCCAAAGATTGAATCCGACCAATACAAACTAATCTTTATCATTTTTACTTAATAAATAGGTGTTTACAATAGAGAATATAAATTGTTCGCCTTTATTTGATACAGGCAGCAAATTCAATGTTATGCGCGAAGACTTATTTAAAGAACTAAGTGAGCAAAAACTTTTGTCGTGCAGTGTAATTCTTATTGGATTTGGCGGTGATCGTGATGGGAATCAAATTAGACCAATTGAAAATTTCGAAAAATCAATTCAAATCGATAATGATGACTATGTTCTTGACTTTTATGTTGTTCCGATGAAGTGTATGGATATTAAAATAATCATTGGTGAACAGATATGCCGTCTTGCCGAATTAATTTTTAATCGTTATGGTCTAACAGTGCGTAAATATGTCGAGAATGAGATCGAGATTTCGGAATTGAATATAATGAAAATTGAAGCTATCGCGAATAATGACGAAATAGATATACAGTGAAACCTCGATATAACGAATCTGAGGGGGATCGCAAAATTATTCGTTATATCTATTGATTCGCTATAGGTACTGAAATGTAAAACCTTAGTCCTTTCAAGGGACTTAACAAAAAATTCGTTATATTGGGTTTTTCGTTATAACGAAGTTCGTTATATCGAGGTTTCACTGTAGATCAAGGTGCGGGTGAAAAAGCTAAAATTGAAGTTCGAGAATTAATTTAAAACTATAAGCCGGTAAAAACAAATTCAAAATTCCTCAGACACCTAAGCAATTGCAAAGTTTTTTGGGTTTAAGTGGGTATTTCAGAAAATTTATTCCCAACTACGCAATCATTGCAAAGCCATTAACAGACTTGTTGAAATCCAATACTAAATTCTATCTAGGTGCAGCAGAAGAGTATGCTATCAATTTATTAAAGAATAAGTTGACCAAAAATCCAGTTTTGAAGATATATAACCAGAAGTACGAAACCGAAGTTCATACAGATGCTTCAATAGATGGATTTGGTGCAGTCCTATTGCAAAAATCAGATGAAGACGACGAATTACACCCTGTTTATTTTATGAGTAAGAAGACTTCAGATGCTCAGCGCAAGTATTCGAGTTATGATGGAAGTTCTAGCAGTCATTGAGGCCTTGAACAAGTTTAGAGTTTACCTTTTAGGAATCAACTTTAGTTTGATAATAGACTACAATGAGCTATTAAGCAAGTACTTACCGATAAAAAGCAGTCCTATGACAACTATTTTTTAAAGTCAGATATTTTGTACAAGCTTGTAAATGACGTCGAATTAATTGTAATACCAAACAGTATGCAGAAACAAATAATTAGCCGAGCACATGACAGAGGTCACTTCGCAATCAAAAAGACTAAGGAGTTGATTTGTAAGGATTATTATATACCAAACATCGAAGATAAAATCGAGAAATACATAAGCTGCTGTATACCGTGTATCATGAGTAATCGCAAAAGAGGTAAGCAGGAGGGTCTGCTACATCCTCTGCAAAAAGAAGACGTCCCGTTACACACATATCATGTAGATTTTTTGGGTCCCCTTGACTCGACGCATAAGAATTATAAGCATATCCTAGCCGTAATTGACTCATTTACTAAATTCTGTTGGCTTTATCCGACGAAGTCAACAACTGCAAACGAAGTTATAGCAAAGCTGTCTGCACAGAGTTAAATTTTCGGTAATCCTTCAACAATTATTTCGGATAGAGGTGCTGCTTTCACCACAGATATCTTTATTCAGTATGGCCGAGATGAAAACATTAAATTTGTGAAGACGTCAACTGGTCTACCCCGAGTAAACGGTCAAGTTGCAAATGCAACTATAATTTCAGTACTATCTAAGCTCAGCATCGACGATCCAACGAAACGGTACAAACACGTATCCAGAGTCCAACAAGCAATTAATTCCACATATGCTAGAAGTATTAATTCCACACCTTTAGAGCTGCTAGTAGGAGTGTAGTATGTTCCGAAGATGTATTTAGAAACACCAATTGTACTTTCTTGTTTGAGCTCAGTTTATTGAATAATTCTTAATTCTATAACAATTGTCGACTATAGCTAAGACCGCGTAGCTGCGCTGCTAGTCATGCAGGCAGAGGAGTGGTATGCTTATGTATAAACATACTTATGTATAAATATATAAGTGTTTACATAAAAGTATGTATGTTTATATACCGTCGCAGCGGTAGAGTGAGGATGTATCATATTGCATATTGGGCCAACGCGGCCGCGCGTGTTATATTTGCCGACACAGCAATTGTCCAGCACCATGCACTCATGAGTGGTCATGTTACTTAAGAGGCTAATGCACTTGAATGTTGCGCACATAAATATTGTAACTAATTGCTACAATATGTTTGTATTGTTGTTAATATGTTATTCCAAAACATGCTACATCCCCCCTCTTTAGAAAAATAACGTAATTACATGGAGTTATTTTCTAAAAAAAAATTTTTTTTTTTTATTTTATATATATAGAAATGTATTTACTTATTATTGTTTCTTTTTTTTTTTTTTATTTAAAATTTTTTTTTTTTTCGAATGTTTGAGTGTTTGTTTAATGATACATGTGGTAAAATTATATTTGTATATGTATAGTGTCATTAAATGTTGGTAATTTATTTGTTTAAATTTCTTTCTCTTGGTTTATTGTTATTATTACATTTTTTTTTATATATGCACTAATTGTTTCTTATTCTTTGTATCTCTAATTAAAATGTTATCCCTATCTTTTATTTCTTCTATGCTGTATGGGCCTAAATACTTAGATTCTAGCTTATGACCCGTATCATTACGTAATAAAACCTTATCTCCTATTTCTAATTCAATATTTTTTACCTTCCTATCATATATTTCCTTATTCTTCGCTTTGTGCCTTTCTTACATAATTCTTGCTCTTATATAAGCCTGTTCTAATCTAAATTTTGATTCCTTAGCATAATCTTCTATGTTATATAGTGGATTTATCTTATCAACACTATTAAATTGTTGTGGTAAATTTGAAGTTTTACCGAATACCAACTCATATGGACAATAATCATGGGCCATAGAGGGTGTTGTATTAAAACAATATTCGAAGTATCTTATCCATACATCCCAGTCAGTTTTGTCAACTGAAATGTATGATCGTAAAAATTCATTGAGTGTTCGGTGGCTTCGCTCCACAGTGCCTACAGTCTGGTGATGATGTGCAGTTGAAGTTATCTTTTTACTTGCAAGTTTTTGCATAAATCTTCAATTATTGAGTTTCTATATTCTGTACCCATGTCCGTAATGAACGTCTTCATTGGACCGTACCGCAGAATGAAATCTTCAAATATAGCTTTCGCTACTGTTTTTGCACTTTTGTCTTTAATCGGTATTATTACAAGGTATTTTGTTAGGTCGCAGATTAGAGTTACTGCGTATTCATTTCCGTGTTCTGATGTTGGAAGTGGACCGATCGTATTCACAATAACCCTATCGAAAGCCTGTTGTGGCGTTTCAGTTATGATTAACGGGGTTTTTGTATGCTTTGTTATCTTTGCTTTTTGACACTTGTTACATTTTTTTATATATTGAGATATATCTCGTGTCATATTTTTCCAATAATAATGCCTTTTTATTTTGGCCATAGTTCTCAATATTCCAGTATGACCTTCTTGTATTGGGTCATCGTGGAACGTAAACAGTATTGCTTCTTTTTCTTTATCATTATTTGATAATAGGGTCACCGGCTTGAGTAGCGCTACTCTTAATGATTGTAAAATTTTATTGCCCATATTTTTAAAAGATTCTATTGAGATAGTTTCAAAGATCTTTTCGCTCGGTGCCACTTTGACTTGACTTATGTTAAGTATACCGGCTTCTTTTTCGAGCCTTTGAAAAAATTGACCTAAGTCGAGAATTACATTGGTATACATATCGCAAATGTCAATTCTTGCTATAACTTTCTTGCCATGTTTGAATGTGGTTAAAGAATCAGTTATTCACAAGGTCACTACTTTTCGTACTTCGTCATTTACAATGACGTCATATACGTTGGGCTTAGAAGCATTAAGAGATTGTTTTTGCAAATCTTCTTTTTCTCTTTCGTTCCCTGCGCAGGAATTTAACTGTTTATTTTGGTTTCTGGTAGTGACTTTCAGAATTTTATTATCGATTTGTATGTTTTGTAAGTCTGTGATTGTTATTCTTGATAGGACGATATAAACCTTGACTTCCAACTGCAGTTAACCCAGAACCGGGACCCTGAGATTGTCAAACTCCGAGATGAGTTAGAGAAATATGAGATAGCGCGAGAAGCTTGGCCATATGGCCACGGAGAAATGTTGTGCACAGATCAAGAAGCATTACTGGTTCCCGTGTATGAAGTCTTATGTTAACAATTACATTAAAAATTGCCTCAAGTGTATCTATTACTCCGCGTCCGCTTCGGACCACCGTGTCACGCTACATAGCATTCCGAAAGTGCCCCTTCCGTTTGATACCGTCCACATTGACCATTTGGGCCCCCTTCCGTCCATACGTTCTAAGAAAAAGTATCTTCTGGTTGTCATTGACGCTTTCACCAAATTTGTGAAGCTGTACCCTGCCGCCACGACTAATTCACGTGAAGTATGCCAGACAGTAGAATCTCAGTATTTCGCAAATTACAGTAGACCCCGCCGAATCATCAGTGATCGAGGTACCTGCTTTACTTCCTCCGAGTTTGAAGAATTTCTGAAGGCCAATAATATAATTCATGTGCTGAATGCTACTGCCTCACCCCGGGCCAACGGCCAAGTCGAGCGGGTTAACCGTGTGTTGGGCCCCATGTTGGGTAAACTGACGGAACCTGTGGACCACGCAGATTGGGTCCAAGAACTGCCGAACATAGAGTTTGCATTGAATAACTCCGTCCACTCCACAACCAAATTTGCCGCTTCCGTACTTCTATTCGGTGTTGAACAACGAGGTGTGGTAGTAGATGAACTAACCGAACGGTTGGGTGAGAGAACGGAGGAGGTCGATGCCTCAGAGGTAGACGTCCGGAGATTAGCCTTCCGTAACATTGTTAAGTCCCAAGAATATAATTCGGAATATTATTCGAAGCATCACCTCCCTGCCGTTAGTTTTGAGGAGGGAGATTTCGTAGTTATTAAGAATGTGGATACTTCGGCAGGCACGAACAAAAAGCTTATCAGGCGGTATCGTGGTCCGTATGTGGTTCATAAAAAACTTCCGAATGACCGATATGTTATCCGGGATGTAGAGGGCTCCCAAATCACCCAACTACCATATGATGGTGTCCTAGAAGCCTCCAAATTAAAGCTATAGGTTGCCCCTGATCAAGATTGCACTTCTGATAGCCAAACAAAGGCGACACCAGCCACTTAAGATTCTTATTTACCCCCCCTCCGTTGTTACCAATTGGAATCGAGGTCGATTCCTCGTCAGGACGGCCGAGTTGTAAGATTCCAATTATTTAAAGTCTGTGTAATGCTCATGTATATATATCGATTGTTAGTAATAAGTATCGATTGTTAGTAATAAGTATTGATTGTTAGTAATAAGTATCGATTGTTAGTAATAAGTATCGATGGTTAGCGATAAGTCCTCGATAGGTCGAGAGACGGCGTCTCTCTTCTCTTCCGGCGATGCAACGAGCAAGTTGCATCTGCGCAAAACCCAAAGATTGAATCCGACCAATACAAACTAATCTTTATCATTTTTACTTAATAAATAGGTGTTTACAATAGAGAATATAAATTGTTCGCCTTTATTTGATACAGGCAGCAAATTCAATGTTATGCGCAAAGACTTATTTAAGGAACTAAGTGAGCAAAAACTTTTGTCGTGCAGTGTAATTCTTATTGGATTTGGCGGTGATCGTGATGGGAATCAAATTAGACCAATTGAAAATTTCGAAAAATCAATTCAAATCGATAATGATGACTATGTTCTTGACTTTTATGTTGTTCCGATGAAGTGTATGGATATTAAAATAATCATTGGTGAACAGATATGCCGTCTTGCCGAATTAATTTTTAATCGTTATGGTCTAACAGTGCGTAAATATGTCGAGAATGAGATCGAGATTTCGGAATTGAATATAATGAAAATTGAAGCTATCGCGAATAATGACGAAATAGATATAGATCAAGGTGCGGGTGAAAAAGCTAAAATTGAAGTTCGAGAATTAATTTAAAACTATAAGCCGGTAAAAACAAATTCAAAATTCCTCAGACACCTAAGCAATTGCAAAGTTTTTTGGGTTTAAGTGCGTATTTCAGAAAATTTATTCCCAACTACGCAATCATTGCAAAGCCATTAACAGACTTGTTGAAATCCAATACTAAATTCTATCTAGGTGCAGCAGAAGAGTATGCTATCAATTTATTAAAGAATAAGTTGACCAAAAATCCAGTTTTGAAGATATATAACCAGAAGTACGAAACCGAAGTTCATACAGATGCTTCAATAGATGGATTTGGTGCAGTCCTATTGCAAAAATCAGATGAAGACGACGAATTACACCCTGTTTATTTTATGAGTAAGAAGACTTTAGATGCTCAGCGCAAGTATTCGAGTTATGATGGAAGTTCTAGCAGTCATTGAGGCCTTGAACAAGTTTAGAGTTTACCTTTTAGGAATCAACTTTAGTTTGATAATAGACTACAATGAGCTATTAAGCAAGTACTTACCGATAAAAAGCAGTCCTATGACAACTATTTTTTAAAGTCAGATATTTTGTACAAGCTTGTAAATGACGTCGAATTAATTGTAATACCAAACAGTATGCAGAAACAAATAATTAGCCGAGCACATGACAGAGGTCACTTCGCAATCAAAAAGACTAAGGAGTTGATTTGTAAGGATTATTATATACCAAACATCGAAGATAAAATCGAGAAATACATAAGCTGCTGTATACCGTGTATCATGAGTAATCGCAAAAGAGGTAAGCAGGAGGGTCTGCTACATCCTCTGCAAAAAGAAGACGTCCCGTTACACACATATCATGTAGATTTTTTGGGTCCCCTTGACTCGACGCATAAGAATTATAAGCATATCCTAGCCGTAATTGACTCATTTACTAAATTCTGTTGGCTTTATCCGACGAAGTCAACAACTGCAAACGAAGTTATAGCAAAGCTGTCTGCACAGAGTTAAATTTTCGGTAATCCTTCAACAATTATTTCGGATAGAGGTGCTGCTTTCACCACAGATATCTTTATTCAGTATGGCCGAGATGAAAACATTAAATTTGTGAAGACGTCAACTGGTCTACCCCGAGTAAACGGTCAAGTTGCAAATGCAACTATAATTTCAGTACTATCTAAGCTCAGCATCGACGATCCAACGAAACGGTACAAACACGTATCCAGAGTCCAACAAGCAATTAATTCCACATATGCTAGAAGTATTAATTCCACACCTTTAGAGCTGCTAGTAGGAGTGTAGTATGTTCCGAAGATGTATTTAGAAACACCAATTGTACTTTCTTGTTTGAGCTCAGTTTATTGAATAATTCTTAATTCTATAACAATTGTCGACTATAGCTAAGACCGCGTAGCTGCGCTGCTAGTCATGCAGGCAGAGGAGTGGTATGCTTATGTATAAACATACTTATGTATAAATATATAAGTGTTTACATAAAAGTATGTATGTTTATATACCGTCGCAGCGGTAGAGTGAGGATGTATCATATTGCATATTGGGCCAACGCGGCCGCGCGTGTTATATTTGCCGACACAGCAATTGTCCAGCACCATGCACTCATGGGTGGTCATGTTACTTAAGAGGCTAATGCACTTGAATGTTGCGCACATAAATATTGTAACTAATTGCTACAATATGTTTGTATTGTTGTTAATATGTTATTCCAAAACATGCTACATCCCCCCTCTTTAGAAAAATAACGTAATTACATGGAGTTATTTTCTAAAAAAAAATTTTTTTTTTTTTATTTTATATATATAGAAATGTATTTACTTATTATTGTTCTTTTTTTTTTTTTTATTTAAAATTTTTTTTTTTTTCGAATGTTTGAGTGTTTGTTTAATGATACATGTGGTAAAATTATATTTGTATATGTATAGTGTCATTAAATGTTGGTAATTTATTTGTTTAAATTTCTTTCTCTTGGTTTATTGTTATTATTACATTTTTTTTTTTATATATATTAATTGATTAAGATTTTTAACCTATCTTTATGCACTAATTGTTTCTTATTCTTTGTATCTCTAATTAAAATGTTATCCCTATCTTTTATTTCTTCTATGCTGTATGGGCCTAAATACTTAGATTCTAGCTTATGACCCGTATCATTACGTAATAAAACCTTATCTCCTATTTCTAATTCAATATTTTTTACCTTCCTATCATATATTTCCTTATTCTTCGCTTTGTGCCTTTCTTACATAATTCTTGCTCTTATATAAGCCTGTTCTAATCTAAATTTTGATTCCTTAGCATAATCTTCTATGTTATATAGTGGATTTATCTTATCAACACTATTAAATTGTTGTGGTAAATTTGAAGTTTTACCGAATACCAACTCATATGGACAATAATCATGTGCCATAGAGGGTGTTGTATTAAAACAATATTCGAAGTATCTTATCCATACATCCCAGTCAGTTTTGTCAACTGAAATGTATGATCGTAAAAATTCATTGAGTGTTCGGTGGCTTCGCTCCACAGTGCCTACAGTCTGGTGATGATGTGCAGTTGAAGTTATCTTTTTTACTTGCAAGTTTTTGCATAAATCTTCAATTATTGAGTTTCTATATTCTGTACCCATGTCCGTAATGAACGTCTTCATTGGACCGTACCGCAGAATGAAATCTTCAAATATAGCTTTCGCTACTGTTTTTGCACTTTTGTCTTTAATCGGTATTATTACAAGGTATTTTGTTAGGTCGCAGATTAGAGTTACTGCGTATTCATTTCCGTGTTCTGATGTTGGAAGTGGACCGATCGTATTCACAATAACCCTATCGAAAGCCTGTTGTGGCGTTTCAGTTATGATTAACGGGGTTTTGTATGCTTTGTTATCTTTGCTTTTGACACTTGTTACATTTTTTTATATATTGAGATATATCTCGTGTCATATTTTTCCAATAATAATGCCTTTTTATTTTGGCCATAGTTCTCAATATTCCAGTATGACCTTCTTGTATTGGGTCATCGTGGAACGTAAACAGTATTGCTTCTTTTTCTTTATCATTATTTGATAATAGGGTCACCGGCTTGAGTAGCGCTACTCTTAATGATTGTAAAATTTTATTGCCCATATTTTAAAAGATTCTATTGAGATAGTTTCAAAGATCTTTTCGCTCGGTGCCACTTTGACTTGACTTATGTTAAGTATACCGGCTTCTTTTTCGAGCCTTTGAAAAAATTGACCTAAGTCGAGAATTACATTGGTATACATATCGCAAATGTCAATTCTTGCTATAACTTTCTTGCCATGTTTGAATGTGGTTAAAGAATCAGTTATTCACAAGGTCACTACTTTTCGTACTTCGTCATTTACAATGACGTCATATACGTTGGGCTTAGAAGCATTAAGAGATTGTTTTTGCAAATCTTCTTTTTCTCTTTCGTTCCCTGCGCAGGAATTTAACTGTTTATTTTGGTTTCTGGTAGTGACTTTCAGAATTTTATTATCGATTTGTATGTTTTGTAAGTCTGTGATTGTTATTCTTGATAGGGCATCTTCTACATAATTATCTTTACCCTTTAGATACTCTACTGTGAAATCATATTCCTCTAATTCAAGTCTCATTCGCGTTAGTTTCGAACTTGGATTTATCATTGAAAATAGATAAGTAAGTGCTCTGTGATCAGTTTTGACGGTGAAATGTCTACCATAAATGTATGGTCTGAAATGTGTTATTGCCCAATGAATAGCTGCTAATTCTTGTTCTGTTGTACTCTTGTTGCTCTCACCTTTTGTAAAAGCTCTTGATGCGTATACAACTGGTAGCTGGAGTCCCTCTTTGTTCTGTGTTAGGGCTGCTCCACATGCGTGCTTACTCGCATCAGTGATTATGCAAAATTCTTTGTTGAAATCTGGGTATTGCAATAGAGTTGGGTTCATTAATGCCGATTTTAGATGTTCAAAAGCATTTTGACAGTCAGCTGTCCATTCAAATTTTACATATTTTTTACATAATCTTGTTATGTGACGAGCATAGTCGGCAAAATTCTTTATGAATCTTCTGTAATAATTGCAAAATGCAATAAATCTTCTAGCGCTGTCCGCATCGTGGGGGACTGGATAATTTTGGATGACGTCGTATTTTGTGTCATCAGGCAAGATTCCTTTGTCTGTGCATTTATGCCCCAAAAAGGTGACTTCATGCATAAAAAATGAACATTTTTCGGGATGTAATTTTAGGTTGTGTTGCCTACATTTCTCAAACACATCTGTTAAGTTATTGAGCATATGTTTTTCAGAACAACCAATGACTATTAAATCGTCCATATAAAGGAATGCTTGAGAAGGTTCAAGTCCAGTGAATGCTATAGTCATCATTCTCTGGAATGAATTTGGCGCTATCTTTAGACCAAATGGTAATCGCGTGAAGCGATATGAACCATTGTTTGTTGAAAAGGATGTAACATTTCGTGACTCTTTTTGAGTTCTATCTGATGAAAACCTGACATTAAATCCAGGCACGAAAAGTACTTCGCCCTTCCCAGTTGATCTAGAATATCATCAATCCTTGGGAGTGGGAATTTATCGGACAACAATTTTTATTAATCTGACGATAGTCAATTACTAATCGCCATTTTTTCTTTTCGGAATTAGGCAGTGATTTCTTTGGTACAAGTAACAGTGGGCTGTTATAAGCTGATACCGATGGTTCAACTATTTTGTCATCTATTAACTTTTGGACTTGTTTTTGTATCTCGTCTTTTGACTATGAGGATTTCTGTAGTTCTTTATATATATTGGTTCATCATCTTTCAGTCTCAGTTTTTGTTTATAAAAATTATTGGTAGTTATAGCTTCGGTTTCCAAACCGAACACATCACTATACTGTGTGCATAATTTGGTTAGAATTTCTTGGTTAGGAATTAATATACTGTCTTCCGCTGAGGTTATTTCAATTTTTCGGACAACTTGTGATCTTGCTGGCAGAACTATGGAGTTGTTGCCAGAACTGTATGCTATTGGTACATATATGGGATATTGTAAATTATTTGGTCTAATTATAAGCCAATCCTCAGTCGGTTTAAAATCTAATTGACAGTTATATTTTCTTATGAAATCGCTACCTAGTATTCCATCACAAGGAATAGCGAATTGTAAATTTACGATATGAAAATCGTGTGGAATTATGTATTTAGAGGTTTGTATTTCTATGGAAGTAAGTCCTTTTGATTTTGTTATTTCTTGACTTATTCCCTGTATATTTATTATTTGATTGGTTTGAATATATTGGAAGTTGTCGGAATTTTCTTTTAATATGGATATGTCAGCACCTGTGTCTATTAAAAATACTAACTCTTTTCCTGTTGCTACGTTAGTGAAACTTGCAAATGTGCTTTGACTGAGACTGATGGTGTAAACCTTGTAATTTTTTATTGTTGAGTATCTAAAGGTTGTTGGGAGTTTCCCGAATTATTCTGGGCTACCCTAACATTGCTATTATTAGAGTTATAACCTCTGTTTTGTCGGTTATTTCCTCTATTCCCTCTGTTATTATTTCTGCTGTAACCTCTGTTGTTTCCTCTGTAACTATTGTTTCCGTTTTGTTGGAAATTTTGGCCGTTATTGTTTTTGTTATAGTTGTTGTAATAACCACGACCATTGCCTCTACCACGATAATTATATTTGTTATTGTAATTACCACGGTTTCTTTGAGCAAATAGAACCGTATTTGGATTACCTGATATCTCAGTACTTTTTTGTAGGTACTTTGCTATAGCTTCATCCATGGTTTTGAAGTTACCAGAGTCAAGTATATTTTTAATTCTGTTGTGTTCGCGATTTCCAATCATTGCTTCTATAGCATCGTCTGTGCTATTCTTAAGAGCAAGTGCTGCAGGCATACCTTCTTCGATATATGCAGATTGAAGTGTTTTGCGTAAGTTATCTATCTGCGAAGTAAATTCGTCAGCGGTTTTACCTTTCTGAGTTGTACTATTCAATCTGGCTTTTATAACTTTAGATGTTTCACCAATTACAAAGCCTTGCAATTTTTGTATTATTGCTTCGATTGAAGTTTCTTCTTCCACTTCATATAGTGTTGGGCCAATAATTTTTGATTTTATTACCTCAACTGCTATACTTTCGTAGTCGCCTTTCATCATATCTACCAACCTCAGAGCTGTTACGAATCTTTTGAGTTGCATTTTCGTGCCATTAAATTCAGGTATGGCTATGTTTATATCTTTCATATATGCCCTTCGGGCATTTAATTCTGCCATCCTGTCAGTTGTGTTTATTACACTTGTATTGGTGTCCAAATCTGATTCGTTGTCTTGTTCAGACAACGCTTCTATATCAGGTAATGTTAATAGCGCAGGAATTGTTAGATCGTTTAGATCTTTCTCTTCTATTTCTTCCTCGCTTGTTTCAGATTCTTCACCTTCTTGCTCTGTTTCCTTTTTACAGGTGTCTATGCTCAGGGTGAATTAAGGACGGTAGGTACAAATATATCAAGATTGTATTTTGTCTTTATAGAGATTAGGTTTGTACGTAACTTGATCAGTAGATTGGAAATGTTTGACCAATTTGCTTTACCTATGCTCTCTCTATTAACATGCACTAAATTTCTTGCTTCATTGAATGAATCAACTAGAATTTTTGCGTGCTTGTTTATTGTTTACTTTTGGATGTTTCTATTTTGTGTAACGCATTTATATGATTTTTTGAAATTTTCTTTAATGTTTTGGATATGGAGAAGTAATTCTTCCCATTCCATGCTTCAAAGTTTATTTTTGTGTTCTTTTTTTTTTTTAATTTTTTAATATTTAAGTTCTACTAGATCCATTTGTATATTATATTTAGGCCATCTGCTCTACTCTTATATTTTTCTTGATTTTTGCTTTATTTTTGCAACAACTTATTATTGTTGAGCTTCATCCATCAGGTAGAAGCGAATTGTGCCTGTTGAGTTGGAAAAACAGCATATATTTGGTACAGTGACAATAAAACTCATCTGTACTATTGCACTTCCTTTAACTGGAAATTCTTCTCCCGTTAAATCGAAGTATGCTAATCTTATCTGTACTAGATTTATCGAACTTTGTGCCGATTTAATATTATCCCTATTAAAAAGCTCAACTAAATCCGCTGTAATGTTTGGATTCCTATTCACTATCTTCCTAAAATAATTGTCTAACGTACTCATTTTAATCAACCAATATATATTTTATTCAGCTTAAAAATTTGTTTTTTTTTTTTTTTTTTTTTATTTGGAAGTTGATGTATATATTTTTTCTTTTGATAATAATTTTTTGTGAAATGCATTTTTATTACAATTGTTGCATATGTTATTTAGATCTTATCAAGATCATTAGCATGGCTTAAGGCTCTTTTTGTTACACATTTATTGCGTAGTTTGTATGCTTTATATAACACATATGCGCTTATTATTATTACAATTACTAATAAAAGTAGCAAATAAAGAGAAGCGTTGATTCAAAAGCACTCGCAATCGTACTCTCGCCTCGATCACATCGCGCACCCGAATTATCACTAAGGCCATTTAAATAATATAAAATATATGTATTCTTAACACAAAGAAACATTGTTAATAAAATAAGACTGAATAAGGAAATCACATCCTTTAATAATATTAAAATAAATAAACCGGGATAAAGTAAAATCCCACAAACTGGGGGCTCAACCGAGATTTCTGGCCCAAGACAATTAGTGAAATTTGTGTGTGTGTGTGAAGTTCGCAAGTGAACAGAAAATTGTTAAAATTGCATGCATTAACGTGTAATACATATACAAACTCAAGGTTGTTGGCGAACGAATTTTACAAGAAGCAACCACTACAAGTTCAAAAAATAGTGGAAGTTGGTGCGACTGTACGAGAGGCGACAAGTGGATGGTGAGACGGTGAGCGGTCGGACGACGCAAGTAAAAAAGTTTTTGGCAAAAAGTCGGCGACTGAAGTTGAGAGCGGACAGCAGACACGAAGTTGATGATAACCAGTGTTTACTGTGGAAGCAGACAGCGGACACGAAGTTGATGATAATTAGTGTTCACTGTGGAAGCAGACAGACAGAGAGAGCAGACAGAGAGCACGAAGTTGATGATAACTGGTGTTCACTGTGGAAACGGAAAACCAAAAGAGAGCGGACAACACAAACCGTTACAAGAAGCAGACGACGATGGCAAGTCCAAACGAGAAGGCAACAGACACGAAGTTGAGATAATTGGTGTGGAAGCAGACAAAGAGAGACCAAGAGAACGAGTGGAAAACAGCCGAGTGAGTAGCGACAGCAGAGTGAGTGGCAACATCTGAGTGAGTTGCTACATCGATATTGAGTGGTTCCATAGAGCAGGACGACTATAGAGCTGTTTAATTATTGTCTTGAGTGTGAGTTTTGCTTGCGCGACGAAACCAGGCCGGTGGCAGAAATATTGACGAAATTGATGCAAGCTGCAGAGAGCACATTTCTAAGAATCGTCTGAATTTAACCATAACCTACCACAATTTGACCTACATTAACATATTGTGTAAATTTTGCTAAGTCGTAACAAATTTGATTGATTGATACTAACTATACATTAATATAGCGAACTTGTTAAGCATTATACATGTAATTGTGTGAAATGGATCGAGGTGATATTCTAACTTTGCGGATTGAGGAGTTGCGCATTAAATTGAGAGAGTTAGGGCTAGAGAATACAGGCCTTAAAGCTGAGCTGCAATCGCGTCTACTCGCTCATTACGATCTAATAGAAACTGAGATGACGGGCAGGAGGCAGATTTCGCCTCGGCTAGAACAATTCGAGAAGTCCCGAACACAGATGGGCAAAGGTCATGTTTCACACTAAAAGATGTGGAGGGCAGCGTTTCCGAGTTTTGCGGTTTAGGTTCGATTGATGTTGCACAATGGACACAAGGGAGCTAGAAGAATGCGCTTTAACCGTAGAAGGTATACCAGACATGAGAGCAAATAAGGCATTATTGTATCAAGCCAGAACAGTGGATGCGTTGAAAGTTCAAATAGAGACGTACTTAAAATCCTATGATCCTAGGAAGTCGTCAAAGAAAACAACATTGGAGTCATCTTTTCACAAGCAAGGTAGAGATAATAGAGAGAAAAGTTCGATAACAAAAGGTGATCGCAAATGTTTTAAGTGTGGTGATCCTTCACACATGATGAGAGACTGTAACAAGAAAACGCTTACTTGTTTTAAATGTGGCAAAACAGGCCATCGCTCATTTGAATGTAAGGGAAAAGATACCACCAAAGTTGAAAGTACCAATATTGTAGATGATAAATTAGTAAAAGCATCAGGTAAATTCGGGTTTGGAGTTGAAAGAAGTAACTTATAAGTCGATTAAGTTCAACGGTCTAATTTATACAGGAGCAAATTTGAGTTCCATACGTAAAAGCGTGTTTGTCGAGCTTGGAATTAAGTCATTAACAGGATATTCGAAGAGCCTCACAGGCATTGGTGGAAGTCATGTGATGACCTTTGGTAGTTTTAGCATAAGTGTCAAGATAGATAGCATTGAGATGGAAGTCGAGTTTTATATCGTTCCTGATGAAGACATGGCATATGAGGCAATTTTGGGTAGAACCATATTAGATCATGTCGATTTGGTTGTTACAAAGAAAGGTACAAAGTTTGTGAGCATCAAGAGAAAAGAATCACTGTGTAACGCGAATAAATCTTGTGCTGAGTTGTTTAAGGAATTTGAAAGTATGTGTATGCACAGTGCAGAACAGAATAAAGTGGAAATCAAGAGTGACTTGTCACATATCAGTGCAGAAAATGCTAGTGAAGTCAAGAAGTTGAATAAAAGTTACAAACCTATTAGAAATACAAACACTCCTATCGAAATGAAGATTGTACTAACAGATGAGTTGCCAGTTTATCACCATCCAAGGCGTCTAGCAGAGTCTGATCAGAAAATTGTTGATAGTACAGTACAAGAATGGTTGGAGGAGAAGATAATAAGGCCAAGTTTTTCCGAATATGCTTCGCCTGTTGTACTTGTAAAAAGAATGGGAAAAAGCGTCTGTGCTGCGATTACAGGAAGCTAAATAAGAAAGTGGTCCGAGATAATTTTCCTATGCCACAGATGGATACCGTATTAGAAAAACTTCAAAGTGCGTTAGTTTATACTACTCTAGATCTAACAAACGGGTTTTTCCATGTTCCTGTTGAGGAAAAATCTCAGAACTACACAGCATTCGTAACTCAGAATGGTCAGTATGAATTCCTATATGTACCATTCGGAATTTCCAACTATCCAGCAGTTTTTGCAAGATTCATAATGGCAGTAATTAGAGAATCAGTGAAGAATGGATATGCAGTGGTGTATATGGACGATATAATTATACCAAGTGTTAACGTGTATGATGGTCTAATTAAACTTAAAAGAGTGTTGAAGATAGCTGCGGAAAATGGGTTGAGAATAAACTGGGAAAAATGTCAGATACTGCAGAGTAAAGTAAATTTTTTGGGCTATATAGTTGAAAATGGAAGTATTAAGCCAAGTAAGGAGAAGACTGATGCCGTTTCAAGATTCCCGATCCCACATGATAAGAAGTCAGTTCAAAGATTTTTGGGATTAACATCGTATTTCCGTAGATTTATCGAAGGATACGCAGTAACAGCTATGGCCTTGACTGACATTTTGCGAAAAGACAAAAAGTTTGAGCAATTGAAAATAGCATTGATCAAAGGTCCCGTTTTAAAGTTATACAATCCTAAGCTAGAGACTGAGATTCACACTGATGCCTCGAAACACGGTTTCGGAGCTGCGGTTTTACAGAAAGATTCAGAAGATGGTTTATTTCATCCGGTACAATATATGAGTCGGAAAACTAAACCTTGCGAAGAGAAGTATAATTCATATGAACTTGAGGTTTTAGCAGTTATTGGAGCATTAATAAAGTGGCGTGTATATGTGCTATGGTTGAGATTTAAGATTGTTACAGATTGTAATGCGTTCACGATGACAATGAAAAAGAAAGAGGTTCCGTTACGTGTAGCACGTTGGGCAATGTACCTACAAGATTTCGATTATCAGATTGAACATCGTTCAGGTTCAAAGATGCGGCATGTGGATGCTTTGAGCCGTTTATCTTGTTTTCTGATAACCGACACCATAACCCATAGATTGAGGGAAGCACAGTTGTCAGATGATTGGACTAAATTGATCAGGAGTTTAGTTCAGGAGAAGGGATACGAAAATTTTTACATTGAAAAAGAAATAATACAGATTGCACACAAACAAGGACATTTTGGAGCTAGAAAGACTCAGGATATCGTTGAAAAATCGTATTATATTCCAAAATTAAAAGAAAAGGTAGCCCGTGTTGTTGAGTGTTGCGTGGAATGTCTTATTGTTAATGCCAAAACCGGTAAAAAGGAAGGATATTTGATGCCAATAAGCAAAGGAGATCAGCCATTGATGACATATCACATTGATCACGTTGGCCCGATGGAGGTCACAACAAAGCGTTACAATCATACACTTGTTATAGAATGAGGGGAACTGGTACAAGTATGTAGGTCGTGTGCAACAACGTGTTAATAATACTGCTCCAAGAAGTACAAGAGTTACACCTTTTAAGATTTTAACTGGAATAGAGATGCGTAGTCCTGATGATTCCGAAATAAGAAAGCTGATAACCGATTCGTTAATAGAAGAATTAGACTGTAGTCGTGATGAGATTAGAAGGAGGCTCGAAAGAATATTAATGAAATGCAGCAGGAAATAAAAAGGACGTTTGACAAGAACAGGAAATGGGAAAGAAAATACAATTTAAACGAGTTAGTGGCGATTAAACGTACGCAGTATGGGACAGGTCTAAAGTTTTGAGGTAAATACTTAGGACCATATAAAGTCACGAAGGTGAATAGGCACGGTCGATACGACGTTGAGAAAGTCGGCGATGGTGAAGGACCTTGTAAGACCACAACAGTGGCTGAGTTCATGAAGCCTTGGCTAGGATCATTCGGGTCGAATGACTTGTCAGGATAGCCGATTGTAGGAAATGAAGTGTCAGCCGGGCATAATCATGGCAATTGGGCAGTAGCTAATGAGCGAGACAGAACGACACGCAGCGGCCGTACCTATCTGGTTGACTCACTCATGGGCAACTAAAGAGAAGCGTTGATTCAACCAGAGGGCCGGGGCTAACTTCGACCGCGTCAAAGTTTGTATACCCTTGCAATTTTTTTGGTAACTCTTTCCTTACCTATAGCCATCAAAGTGGAATAACGTTTAAGCTAACGAGTTAGTGGCGATTAAACGTACGCAGTATGGGACAGGTCTAAAGTTGAGAGGTAAATACTTAGGACCATATAAAGTCACGAAGGTGAATAGGCACGGTCGATACGACGTTGAGAAAGTCGGCGATGGTGAAGGACCTTGTAAGACCTCAACAGTGGCTGAGTTCATGAAGCCTTGGCTAGGATCATTCGGGTCGAATGACTTGTCAGGATAGCCGATTGTAGGAAATGAAGTGTCAGCCGGGCATAATCATGGCAATTGGGCAGTAGCTAATGAGCGAGACAGAACGACACGCAGCAGCCGTACCTATCTGGTTGACTCACTCATGGGCAACTAAAGAGAAGCGTTGATTCAACCAGAGGGCCGGGGCTAACTTCGACCGCGTCAAAGTTTGTATACCCTTGAAATTTTTTTGGTAACTCTTTCCTTACCTATAGCCATCAAAGTGGAATAACGTTTAAGCTAAAAAGGCTAATGTTTCCGAAAGAACAGCCTACATAGGAAATAACGAAGATATTGATCAAAGTCACTGTTTTCCACCGATCGTTCCTATGGGAGCTATATGATATAATTAACTGATCCTTATCAAATTTGGCACAGTCATTAACAGATATATTAAACTAACAAATGTTTAATTTGAAAGCAATCGCGTCAAAAGTAACGAAGTTATTGACAAAAGTCACTGTTTTCGAAAGTTCGTTCCTATGGGAGCTACATGATATAGTCACCCGATCTTGATCAAATTTGGCATAGTCGTTTATATGTGTAATTAACTCACCAATATTAAATTTCACGACAATAGCTCAGAAAATAACGAAGTTATTAAGAAAAGTCACTGTTCGTGACTTTGCCATTTGTATGGGAGCTATATGATATAGTGATCCGATCCGGCTGAATCCGAGATATACAACGCCTGCAGTATATACAAGTTGTTGGCGCTACTTTTGTTGGGCCAATGCTGAAGTTGCCAAATCGGACATATGACAATTTTATTGTGTCTGTCGTAGTTATACCGTGACCTGTTATTCGTATAGCAGAACTCCTTGCTGTACACGTCGGGTCTAGAGTTAACAATCCAGTCTTCTTAATAGTGACGCCTTGTATATTATCGTCACAGGTCACTGCGAGTTCAATTGGTCTAGTGGTGGCAAAAATCCACTGATTTTTCTGATACATGTCGTACCACACGAATGATCTGTTTGTGTGCTGCATTTGACAAGTTGATAATTTTGTGTTTTTGAATAGCTTGAACTCACAGTTGCTATTAGCCGTAAACGTCGTTTGTTTATCAAATCAAATATATTGCTCGTTGTTGAGCTGATGGCATTGTTCCAAATCGGCTCTTGAGCAGAACCAATGTATTGATTCTGTTCCTTGTTGACAGCAATGATGGGAATTTTAATGTTCATGATTACAATCCCATGATTTCCAATTGCTGAAATGGGTACCAGGTTATACAGTTGCACTGCCTGCTTGCGATTGTGTCTTGTGCCTTCATTAATCCATATAATTGCAAGACGTCGTTATCTGGAACTGGCAAATCCAAACCAAACGGAAGATGTCTCTTCAATTGGTTCAGATGTTCCCGAAGCTGGCCTGGTGATAGTAGTAACGGGCTTATTTTGCTATGATGGGCATCTGTAAATACTCGGGAAATTTCGGTTTGAATTCGTTGCAAATTCCCTGCATCTGAGTAGTTAGCGTGATATACCATTGCAATGCCTTTACTGCATTGTCCTGGACCTTGGTCATGTCGTTCATTTGTTGTTCCATTAGTTTCATCTGATTTTCAATTGTGGCTTCATCTCGTTTAAAGATATTTATCGTTGAATCAATTACAGATGTCTGATTTTGCAGCAAGTTTAATAAGTAATCTTCATTTGATTTAACTTTTCGTATGGTGCCTGACATCTCTGTTGCATACTTTGAGTCCAGCACACCAAATAAGCCGTTCGCAATGTTCCCAATTATATCGAAAGGCGATCGTCGTTGGCGTTCTATGTGAAGGAGATCATTTCCTGTCCGTAGCTCTGAGTTGACATGCTCGAAGTGCCTCTGCATTGCGACTCTTTGTTGCCACCGTGCTTTTGCGATCTAGCGGTTGATCAGGTCGTTTCTTTAAGTGCCGTAATTCATATGCAAATCCTGTTTCTTGAATTTGCTTAATGATCACTCTCCGTGCTTGGTCCAACTCTTCCAACTCTAACTGAGCCGTTGGTTTCCTGTTCTGATTGTGACAAAACCGTAGCACATACGCCACTATTCGCTGTAGCCGGTAAAACGAATTTCTGTGATTTACCGTATATATCCATTCAATCTTGTTGTTTGCCGTGGCAGTCAACATGCTGAATACCTTGGTTTTCTTCATAGCGGTATCCATCGTGTGCTCTGTAGGCTTAAATGGTGCTGGCCAGCCACGTTGTGGTCCATGCAAAAATAGTGGTCCATACAACCATAATGTGCGCTAAGGTGAACTGCTGATATGCCTCGAGACAGAACATCAGCTGCGTTGAGCGCTGATGACAGATGACGCCATTGCCATGGATGTGATACTGCGTGTATTTTTGTCAACCGATTAGCCACAAACGTGTGGAAATGTGACGCCCGTGAATTAATCCACGAGAGTACTACTGTTGAGTCTGACCAGAGAAATGATTCCACACTTTCTGATCCGAATTGGAGATCCTGTCGAACTCTATCCGTGAGTTCAGCTCCAAGTACAGCTGCACATAGTTCCAGCCTGGGCAGTGTCTGTTTGTCCACTCTCGACTTGGCGCACAACAATCTGACCGAAATTTGGCTATTTTTATAGGTTGATCGGACATAAACTACCGCACCATACGGCTTTTCTGATGCATCAACAAATGTATGCAATACCTTTGTAGTGGGGACCTTGCCATCAAAAATATGCATTGGAATTTTCATGTGGTTTAATGCCTGTACATCCTCTCAACATGTTGAAGAAACATTTTCGCTCTTACCACTACCGGTGAGAACAGTCCTAGAGGATCAAAGATTTGACCGACTTCAGATAGCATCACTCGTCTGGTTATTTCTTTTGTACGTCTTTAAGCCTTTCCACATAATTGGTCTTCTTTGGGTGCCCATATGATTCCCAATGTTTTGACACTTGTTTGTTCCAGTGTGTCACCGAGATTGATGTCAGCAATCGTATCTTCCTTTGGAATTTCCTTTAGAAGTTGACTGCTATTTGAACACAATTTCGTAAGTTGAAACCCTTAGGTCTCAAGATTTCTAAAAGCTCTTGTCTTATTTGCAAGGCTTCTGGTAAACTGTCTGCTTCTGTGAGACAATCATCAATCATCAACATAAAAGTCATTTTTTAATGCTGATGGTCGAGACGACAATTTTTCCATGTTTTTCAGTGCCAAATATTCCAGACACTTCGTCGATAAATATGGGGCTGACGTGGTTCCATAAGTTACCGTTTTTAAACGATAAAACTTTAGTTCTTGACTTGGATCCTCTCTCCACACAATCATCTGATAGAATTGATCGGCAGGGTTTATCCAAACTTGACGATACATTTTTTCAATATCTGCCGTGAACACATATTTTTGTGTCCTGAACCGCAGAAGAATTGAGAAAAGTTGACTCTGTACAAATAAAATGTCGTTCAGTGATTTTCCTGATGACGTTTTGCATGATGCTTGGGGGTGGTACTTTCTGGTTTTAGTACACAATGATGCGGTATAAAGTAATGGTTCTTGGGAATTTGTTCTACCATTACCTGCTTCATATGTCCAAGCTGTTCATATTCTGACATAAACTTTACATACTCCTTTTTTATGTCATGGGTTCATTCGCCTCTCTAACGACATGAATCTTCTTATGGCTACTTCACGAGATTCTCCAAGAGATGAAGCCTCTTCAGCAAAAGGAAGCTTTACAATTAGTCGATTGTCCGCCGCCGTGTGTAGGTTATCGAGGAAAAATTTTTCACAATACTCTTCCTCCGGACTCCTGTACCTTTTTATTGGCTCTAGTGTGTCTAGCTGCCAGAATCTTTCTAGTGATTCCTCTGGATTCGTCATGCCTACCATACATGTGATTGAAGCTGACGTTGACATATTAATTCTGCCAGCAATAATCCATCCAAACTCTAAATTTTTTAATGTTGGACGGTTTCGATTGCCCCGTCTTCTTTCTGGTAGCAGTATAGCATAGTGATCATCAGCTCCCAACAGCATATCAATTTTTCCTGGTTTATTAAATGTTGGGTCCGCTAATTGAATGTTGTCTGGTAATGTGACTTTCTGCGTTATTTGTTCTGTGGGTTGGTCACCTGTTATGTGTGGCAATACAAATGCCTCAACTAGCATTGCGAACTTGTTGTATCTTGACCTTACAACCAAGCTTACTCGCGCCTTGCTTATCTGTGGTTGACCACCCATTCCATTTATGTGCACATGAATCTCGCTAATTTTTAACGATAATTTCTTTACCAGTCTTTCTGAGACGAGATTTACTTGTGAGCCAGGAGTGCTCGAAATTCTCCTTTCCTTTCATTGATCCCTTTTACCACTACCTTGGCCGTTGCCAACAGGGTATATTTTCTGCCAATTCCATATGCAGAAGCTGCAGAAGCAGATGTAGCAATTTGGTTGCTGTTTCTAAATGCAACATTGTGTTATGTTTTTTATCGCATTTAAAGCATCCCCTCCAAGAGCAATTTTTCGCCATATGGTCCGACTTGAAGCAATTGACACACAATTTGTGTCTCTGCACCCAATTAAGCCGCTCTGCTGCGGATTTGACATTGAACTTTTCACATTGGAAGACTTTGTGCTTTGCTCTTTCGCAGAAAGCACACAAGGTACTGTTTGTCCCAGATGCTGTTGCGCATGTTTTCCTTGGATTTGGTTTGTCAATGCTGCGATTTTCGTTTCTTGGTTTCTTGGTTTTCTAATGTTAGGAAGCGCTGTTCCAAGAAGGATAGGAAATCCTTTACTTCCTGCAGATCCCTTGTGTTGGAAAGAGATTGCTCATATAGTGCGTGGTTGAATCTATCCAATTTTCTTGTCATATGAAACATTATGACAGCATCTGACGATTCCATATTGATGCCTACATTTTTTAAGGCTTGCAATGATTCAAAAATGTTATCATGCAAATTCTTTATAGAAGCTGCGTCATTTCCCACATTTGGGTGATCAAACAGCTCCCATTGGAACGATCTTTCGAAAACAGTGACTTTTGCCGTTGCATGTATGCTTGTATATACTGCAGGCGTTGTATATCTCGGACTCAGCCGGATCGGATCACTATATCATATAGCAACCATACAAATGACAAAGTCACGAACAGTGACTTTTCTTAATAACTTTATTTTCTGAGCTACTGTAGCGAAATTTAATATTGGTAAGTTAATTACACATATAAACGACTATGGCAAATTTGATCAAGATCGGGTGACTATATCATATAGCTCCCATTGGAACGATCTTTCGAAAACAGTGACTTTTGTCAATAACTTCGTTACTATCGACGCGATTGCTTTCAAATTAAACATTTGTAATTTTAGTATATCTATTAATGACTGTGCCAAATTTGATAAAGATCGGGTAATTATATCATATAGCACACATAGGAACGATCGGAGGAATACAGTGACTTTGATCAATATCTTCGTTCTTTCCTATACTAAGATTGTAGGCCGTTCTTTCGCAAATATTAGCCTTTTTAGATAAAACGTTTTTCTACTTTAATGGCTATAGGTAAGGAAAGAGTTACCAACAAAATTATATTTTATTCGTTTGGGTAGGATCGGGTGATCCTGCATAGATAAAAATGTCCGCTGTTGTTCGGTTAATTGTTTTATGTCTCGTGTTATGGTTGTATATGTAGAGAATTTTTTCAAATTTAAGTAATTTATCTTCGATGTCAATTCCACTGTTTACAATTTTGAGTTTTTCATTTACTATTTTATGGAATCTGAAATGCCGTTTTTACTTGTTGTAATTTCTAACTTTACATTTTCTTCTTGTAGCCAATTTTTAGTGCTATACACATAAATGCTGAATCTTTGTCTGATTTTATTTCTATTGGTTTGCCCAATTCAGTGAATACTTTCATAATTGCTCTCTTGGCTTCTAACCAATCTCTAGATTTTACTTCTACAAGTGTTGCAAATTTGAAGTATATGTCAATGCCTGAAAGGAATTGTAAATTGTCGATCATGTAAAAGTCCATGACGTATATTTAAATGTAATTTTATAATCAAACTCATTTAGTTTTATTCTCCTTCGTTGAAGTTTCATATTTGGTTCTTTTATATTGCTGAGCCATTCTAGAGTCTTATGGTCGCTTAGAATTTCGAACTTTCTACCGAAAAGGTATGGTCTGAAATACTTTGTTGCCCAAACTATTGCTAGTAATTCTTTTTCTATAGCTGAATAATTGATCTCATGTTCGTTCAACGTTCTGCTTGCGTAAGAAATATGTCTATGGTCCTGTGAGATGAACGTACCTAAAGCTTAATCTGGGTATGCAAGTATGGGGTCGTTCATAAGAAGATATATTTTAATTTTTCAAAGGTTGAAATATAATGTGGTTCGTTTATATTTATTTTAGCTCCTTTCTTTAATCCTAATTCCTTTTCTTGCTTAAACGGAATCGTTACTACATATCTTCCTGAGGCATCAATCATAGTCGTCTTGTTGAAATTTTCTTCACATTCGCTAGCTTCTGTATCATCTTTTTCATCTGCCTCCATTTCCCAAAACCGCTCCATATCTGTAATATCTATTGTTGTAGCTACTATAGACTCATTTCCTTTTGACTTCGTACATCCCGACACGATCCAGCCAAATTGAGTATTTTGTCCTAGCAGGCAATTAATCTTGGCAACTCCACTTTTTAAGATGTGGGTGTATACGTCTATCCCTATTATCATATCGACACTACCAGGTTTATTAAAGGTGGGGTCAGCTAGCACGTAAGTTTGCCATTTTGACATATCCACGTTTGCTATTTTTAACGGAAGAGCTTTCATTAATTGAGGCAATACAATTGCTTCAACCTTAATAAGTTCTATTTCAGAATCACGCGTCTTCATTTCAATATTTACCCTATACTTCGAGGTTCTAGGTTTTGTCGAAGATACGCCACTTATTTCCGTTTGTTTCTTGATCTTGGGTAACTTTAACATTTGAGCGGCTTCTTTAGATAAAATAGTGCTTTGAGATCCATTATCAATCAAGGCTCTTAATGTTTCATATTCTCCATTTATCTTTTTAACTTGTATTAGGGCTGTGGCCAACAGTTTTTGTTCTGCCGTAACACAAGTATTTACTTTCGCCTGTTTTTCCCCAAAATGAAGAAGGGTATGGTGTCCCTTGCTGCACAATGAACACCATTTCATTAGAGCATCTCTTGTTGCTTGAATGCTTCAAGCATCGTGTACACAATTGAACCTTTTTGGCTATTTCCATTCTTTCTTTGGATGTTAGCGCTTTAAACTTATAGCACAGAGGTGCGCTATGCCCGGAACCTTTGCAGATCGGACAACTATCTTTAAACACCGCAACCGACGTTTTTTGGAACGGCTTTTTCTTGTCCTTTCTCATGGCACTTAGCGAGCAATATCTTTGCTCCAAGTATTCCATGACATCAGATAGCTTTTGAATCTCCCTTGTTTTCTAATTTGGCTCTCATATAATTGCAGAGCCTCTCTGTCAAATTTCCTTAGCAGGAGTTGAGCGAATATTACGTTAACTTCATCGGACAAATTTGCTTTAATTTTAATTAAGTGTATTGACTCATTAATTATGTCAATCACTCCCTTTACACTTTTTGCGGATTCATTGTTGGTCATCGGTAAATCAACGATCCGACTTAGTTGCTCGGAAAATACCCTCCGATTATTCTCGTACCGCTTGGTTAACAGTTCCCAAGCGGCACTATAATTGTCAGCTGAACCTGACAGTAGATGAGCTACCATGCTCCTTGCTTCGCCCTTTAACGCGGATTTTAAATAATTGAACTTAAGACCCATCCTCCCTTAAATCCTCCCTTTTTTCAATTAATCCAGTGAATAATTCCACAAACAGATCCCATTCTCTAGGTTCTCCAGAAAATGTGGGTACCTGTATTTTTGGCAACACCGGTAGTTCGCCTCTCACGGTAACATTCTCAACTTTCAAATTTTTCTGATCGTTTATTTTCTCTTCTAATGCTACCAAGGTATTCTGAAGGTCGAACTCCAATTCTTCTATGACTTCTTTAAACGTTTCATTATCTCTGTATAGTTCATGTGTATAAGCTTGGCACACCTGTACCTTCCTGAACAAGAATTTTATTTTCTTAATATACATTTCGCCTGTTCCATTGTCTATCGTACGTAAATCTTTGCTCACCATCTCCAAATATTGCTGGAGATGTCGAACCTTTTCTTCAAATTATTCCTGGTTCTCAATACTGGAGGTCGCGTTTCCCCGCAACTCTCCGTTGCTGACCTCAACATTTTCTGACATTGTTGCATCTGCTTCAATGGTTTCCGAACCAACAGTGCTCTGCCTGCTAAACTCTCCTTTGGCTAGTAATTTGGCTGCCATATCTAAACCTTCCTCATACTTCCCATCTGTAAAATAGTAGTGTTGAGTTACACCACTCTCTAGCATTTGGCTATGGTAACTAATCCATAGCTTCTGTATCTCATTTACTTCGTTAATAATCTTGCTCTTCTAGCTTTTTTAACCTTTTATGCAACTCGTGTTGCTTCGCTAATAGTTTTTCAGTTATTGTGGGGAACATTTTTGTCTTATTCAAATATTAGGATATTGGTATAAGAGTATAAGTATATATCTATATATATAAAATTCTCGAGTGTGGTGTTTGTTACCAAACTACTCCGAAACGGCTCGACCGACTCTCACGAAATTTTTTATTCAGATCGTGTAACACTGAGAATCGGACGACATCTATTTTTATACCCATGCAGAGGGTATTATAAAATTGGTCAGATGTTTGTAACGCACAGAAGGAGACGTTTCCGACCCCATAAAGTATATATATTCTTGATCAGCATGAGAAGCTAAGTCGATATAGCCATGTCCGTCTGTCCGTCTGTTCGTCTGACCGTCTGTCCGTCTGTCCGTCGGTGCGTACGCGTTTTACTCAGCCATCTTAAGAGCTATCGGGATGAAATTTTTTTTGGGAGCTTTTTTTTACCCGGGTGAGATAAAGTATGAAAATCTTTGGGATCGGACCACTATATCATATAGCTCTAGAAGAAACATTTTTGCAAAAATTGGAGTATCCCCATGAAATTTACCAATATGATAGTAATAGATATAAAATCTCAGATCCCAAAATTTGAATCTGATCCGATAAATAGAACACAAGTTACAGTCAATATAAATCGGTTCAAACGCTGCCGGCAGCGCTGCTTGCTGCCTACTACTGCCATCATCAAATCAACAGAGCACACGCATACACACACAGACGCAACGCTACATATACTGTATGTGTATGCGTGCCGTGCTTTGCTTAGAAAATGATGGAAGAAGAAAAACTTGTGGTAAAAAGAGAAATAATATTTTGTTTGTGTATTGATGAATTGAATTGCAGGGAAAGAAATTTCAAAAAGGAAAAATATTATTGCCAAGTATACTGCAAGGGTATATAAACTTCAGCATAGCCGAAGTTAGCATCTTTGATATTTTATACCCAAATAATAACGAGCTCACGATTAAAACTGACTAACTGTGCTGGATATCTCAACTACCTGTGTTTTATACGAGTGAAATTAGACACACGGCCTACTTGATAAGAGATGAAATTCAACAAAAATAATTTAAATCTTCCAATCGAAACAGGCCGTGAAAAACCATATACAACGTTGAGACTTTCTAGATTTCAGTAAGGTGATGTACACTGTTGAGTTCACACGGCTTCGCTTGGGGATTTCCGTATACAAAAATTAAATTTTCCAGTTTTTTTTTCGGAACAAACAGTTGAAATTTTCTTTTAACTTCAGGACAATATTTTTCTTCTAAATTTGTCATGTCTATGTGGCGAAATATTCTAGGAAGGGTGCGGCCCAAGCATTGACAGGATGCAAAGGTTTTGGACTGTCTCGCAGAATGGCATCTAAGGATTTCGTGGATTCACCTAAGTGTTCCAAAGTGGATAATGGAGGCTGTCAAAACAAAACTCAGTGCACCCCTAAAAGTATAGCCAAGCCCAAGAAAGAAAAGGAAGAACCATTCCAGTTTCATCACCTTCTGAAGCAACCAGCAGAGTGTTGTGCCGATCCCTGCCCAGAGAGATTCCCCACCTTTGACGAGTGCCTGTACAAGGAGTCGGATAAAGCTGCCCGCAAGTATCAGGTCACTTAGGTAGAGTGTAGTAATTTGAGCGCCCATTCAAATTAAACCGAAAAAGATCTGCTGTTTTGAAAAAAGCAAGCGGCCACCGATTCCACGACGCAAACGTAAGACGCCGAAAGCCAAGTGTGAGGAGGAAGTTCAGTGTCCAGAGGAAGGCCGTTGTCCGATATATGTTGGCCGATTCTCAGTCCTACACGATCTGCATAAAAAATTTCGTGAGAATCGGTCGAGTCGTTTCGGAGTAGTTTGGTTACAAACACCACACTCGAGAATTTTATATATTATTCACCATTATGGCGGCGCATTTGTGGTTTAAGAAGAACCGTTTTAGCGGGGCGCCAGCGTTCTGTCGCTGTCGCCGAGTGTGGTTCGGTGGAATGCGCGCACAAGAATTGTGCGTCTCGAGTTCAGTCGTTGTTACAACTCGAGTGCGACCAAACTCGCTGCGCTAATTATTGATCAAGAAAATAATACACGTTATACACCAATCAGTTTTCCAACTTGATTTATTACAACAATGCCACGAACACGCAGGGGGGCTAATTTGAGTCGTCAAACAAACAGATCTAGAGGCATGCAAGATAGAAGAGCAATAAGATCAGATGCAGAAAGGCAACAAAATAATGCAGATGTCCGTGTAAGAATGGCGCAGTTACGTGCATCACAATTACAAGAGGTACGAGATGAGCGAAACCAACAAAGACAATTGGAACGAAGAGAAGCGCGCAGATTCGTAGCCAACAGACGTAGAGGGATTGACCAACATCAACAAGTACTTCGAGCATTTACATCACATTCATTTCTTCGACTAGCATTTCAGTATGAGCCTGATGTTGAATATTACGCTGGAGTTTTATATTTTTCTGCCGTTCAAATTTCGTGTCTTCGCTTTTATCCAGGTGAATGGTTGCTGCCCTGGCTAAATTGAGATGTTATGACGTGTATCCCAACCTGAACAGCATAGTTTTAAATGATTTTTTTGACATGTGTTTGGAAAACTTAATTATTTCTGTTTTTTAAATTTTTACTCTCGGTATGTTTTTATGATCATTATAATAAAATACTTTTATATTTCTATCTATATTATTATTGTTTTGTATTATTATATTATGTTCATCAAAGCATAAATTAGTTCAGCTAAAAGGTAACACGAAATTCTTTGACTGTTAGGCGTTGCGAAGTTCGCCGGGTTTGCTAGTAATAATATAATATTAATAATATAATATAATATAAACTATTTTAATTTATATCTTATCTGATGATCCTGTTGTAGACACCGTTCGCCACTGTTGTCCGCCAAGTAGAGTTATCTGCCGCTGCTTGTCTGCCGCTGCGTAGCGATAGTTTGCTCGCCTTTTTGTTTTATATCTCGATCAGCTGCTGTTGTCCAGGGCCTATGGGCTCAGGCGGTACCGTTGCATTGTTGCATTCGTCGTTGTTTACTCATATGCTATACTCATTACTTTCTATTATTTCATTTTCAATCGCAAAATTTGTGTCTGGGTCCCTCTCTGTAGGTGGGTCCAAACATTCTATATTATGTTCTTCTTCTATTTCTTCATTATCTCTGAAATAAAATGTATAGTTTCCTAGTTTTGAGTATTCTTCTTCGTAATTTATTTGGGCTTTACATGCTTTTAGGAAAGTTCTGCCCATCAACAAGTCATATTTATTTGAAAATTTATGGATATAACATTTTTGTTCGGACAAAGTTTGCTGGGTGCAAGAAAAATGATTTTTTTTAATTCTACTGCTCCTTCAATCATGTGTATTTTGGAATCTCCTAAATGGGTTTTGAAATTAAAATATCAAAGAAGCTAACATCGGCTATGCCGAAGTTTATATACCCTTGCAGTCCTTGGTAATAATAATTTTACATGTTCAAAATTTGTTTTCTGCAACTCAATTCATCAATATACAAACAAAACAACTTTACTCTCTATTTTACAATTTGTTCTTCTTCTTCCCTTATTCCCAAAGCAAAGCAACGCACGCATACACATACAGTTCATGTAGCGTTGCGTCTGTGTGTGTTATATTTATCCGATCACATTCATATTTTGGGATCTCCAATATTATCACATATGTAAATTTCATAGCATACTCCGATTTTTATGAAAATGTTTCTTCTAGTTCTTCTAGAGATATATGATATAGTGGTCCGATCCTTATGGTTTTCATACTTTATTTTTCCAGCTCCATCATAGTTCCATCATAGTTTGCCACCTGTCTTAACAAAGACAGTGCTTGATTGAGGTTGGCTTCGGTGAGTTCTACGGCCGTTTTTGTTTTTAGTGGCGTTTTTGTTCCAGAATTGGAATTTTATGGCTGTAACACACACAGTTAATATTTCCGCACACAGTTGTCGTTTTTGTTTTACAACTGGAATTGTTTGGTTGCAACACACAGTTGATATTTCACTGTTATTTTTCACTGTTGTAGACTTTTGGGCGTTACCGTAAGTTCTTGATGTCAGATCGGAGTTTTATAGTGATTATTCACTAATTCTATGTAACGCACGGATAATAATTCTATGTGTCACACGGATAGAATAACAAGTTCACTTATACCGATCCTACCGACTGCGCCAATTATATATCTGGTCTTTCCAGATAGGAAAAAAAAGATATTGTTTTTATGGGACTTTATTCAATGAATGAATACTTAATACTAAAGTACAAAGATTTCTTAGAGATTAGATTTAGATTTAATGCTGAATTAGCGTTCTCACGCTTTTGACTTTTAGGGGGACAATTATGATTGCAAGTGTTCGATTAAACGGATTTGATTGGCCAGAATTTTAATGCTTAATTGGCGTTCTCGCGCCTTTGACTTTTAGGGGGACAATTGTTATTGCAAGTGTCCAATTGTTTATTATAAAAAACGGTGTTTACTCTAAAGTGTGATTTTAGGGGCGAAAAGTTTATAAGGTTTAGGGTATTGAAGTTGGATATATGACTCCACCATCCTAAAAAAATAGTCTGTCCTCAGGCGGATACATTGGGATATAGCGAGGGGTTTTTCTCAGCTGTTAATATTGGAGTATCAATTTTGTTTATAATTTGGGACTCAATTTTATCAACAATTGGGGTTTCGATTATTTCTGTGGGACCACGATTGTTATTTGATCGAAAATGCTTAATTATTAATTCTTGTTTGCCTTAAACTTATAGATTAAGTATGTAATCAAACTTATTATAGTAAGTATAAAAGTGGTTATTGTAATAGTTTGAAATGCAGTATAATATTTCGTATGTTCGTTAATTATCTATTTTGTTTGGATAAAGGAAATAGGTTCTAGCCTAGTGATATTGTTTGCAACATAAATGATATCTAAGGCACAATCGTAAATTTTTATTATGTTATTGCCTTCTATTATTAATTCGTTATTTACGCAATTTTGATTAAGTTTAGTTTTTGGTAAATTCCATGTTACAATTATGTTTGGTTCAATGTAATTAACAAAGCTTTTAAGGGTGAGCAACCTAAAGATTGATGCAACGATGATCGCAATGCGCAAGATATACTCCCAATATAATACGAACGCATCGCAGCCAACAGAGAACGATTAACACGCTAAGCTGCGTTGCTTTACGGAGAATATAAAGCGGTATACTGATGTTTTATGCCTAGTTTAGTAAGAAAAGAATTAAACGAATTTGCCTTAAATTGAACACCATTATCACTAACGATGATTTCCGGTACTCCAAAACAATGAAATATCTGTTTTAACAAAAATTCTTGTATATCCTCCGTGCGAAACTTTTTCAGAGGTTGTAACCAATGATATTTACTGAAATGGTCAAGAACAATTAATAAACCGAGAAACCCATTTTGCTACGAGGGTAAGGACGAAGTAAATCGATATACATACGTTGAAAAGGTCTACAAGTTGGAATATGCTGTCCCATAGGTGGTCTAAGCGTATAATTTGGTGCTTTGGACTCCTTACAAGTGTCACACTGACGAATATGGTTAAGCACATCCTTTACCATACCAGGCCAAAAAAGAGTTCTACGTATCTTGTCAATAGTTTTCTGCATACCTGAATGTGAAGAGGTGGCTATCGTGAGCTTGTTTTAGAACATCAACACTGAGTTTATCCGGTACCCATAGTTTCCAAGAAAGCTTCTCTTGATAAGAATCTCCATTGGCATGTTCGGTTCGAATATACAAATGTTTATCTACAATTTTAATATCTGGTAATTTGTCTGGATTTTCAGTGATTTTGTTCTTCAGATGCATATAACTATCGTCCAAAAATGCTTCAGAGTCCATTGCCTCTATCGAAAGGTTGGCAATTTTGATAACGCGTCAGGAATCAAGTGTTCTTTTCCTTTCCTATGCGACATATTAAACTTAAATTGTTGTAAGCGAAAAATCCATCGATCTAATCTCCCAGAAACATTTTGTTGATGCATTAGCCACAATAAACTAGAGTGATCAGTAACTACTTCAAATTCTTGTAATTCGAATAACACCTAAATTTCTCGATAGCCAGTATAACAGCTAAACATTCGCGTTCAGTAACACTATAATTGCGTTGGGAACGACTTAACTTTTTAGACCTGAAACCAATAGGTTTCTCTTCCTCTGAGTCTGATAATTGGACAAGTACAGCGCCAATACCATAATCGCTGGCATCACAATGTAAGAAAAATTTCTTATTAAAGTCCGGGTTTTGTAGAATAGGGACAGAAGTTAATAGATCCTTCAACTTATTCATAGAAGCTTGAGCTTCCGGAGTCCAAACAAACACTTATAGGATAAGTGAGATCGGCAAAATTCGGTATAAAACGGCGATACCAACCGCAAACTCCAAGAAATCCTCTAGTTTGTTTTAAATTCCTAGGTGGTGGCCAATTTTTAATACATTTAATTTTTGACGGATCGGTGCAGATACCTTTGCTGCCTATTACATATCCTAAATAACTAATGCTTGCGACACAAAACTGACTTTTCTCTATGTTAATAGACAGATTAGCTTTCCGAAATTGCTCCGCGATTCTTGCTAACACCGAAAGATGAGATGAGAAATCCTCTGAAATTATACACAGATCATCTAAATATCAAAAAACTCAATGGCGAAGGTCAGCGTTAGACGACTCATAGTAGATGTCGTAGCTTATTTGTATCGTAGTAAAAGGCCTCGATAATCGATACATCTAGTATTTAAGTTTCGATTATTTAAATGTATGCTCAGTTTAACAATATACGGCCACACTCGAAAAAAGACCACGCCGCCAATAAGAACATTGTAAAAGCATACTATTAAGAAAAAATCAAAATAAAGTTTATAAGCGTCTAAAATATAATTAACATAGTGGTCCTTCGAGCCGGATAGCTTAAATAGCAATCAGCGATAGAAATACAGTCCATAAACAAAAACAAACCATTTAATCAAAAATGTGGCAGTGGAGCAAACAGCAGCTTGGCCGCATTGATTCGTGGAAATCGCAAACACTACGAGATGTACATTTTGCAATCTACCTGAAATTTGTTACAGAAACATTGATAAAACGACAGCTTCGTACGTTCAAAGGTTTAAATTATAACAATGCTGAAAAGGCAGAACATGAGCAGGCAATCTCAAAGGAACTAGGCGCAAACGCTTTATTGTGCGTCTGTGAGTTTCTTGACATCGGCGTCGGTGAGAAAGAGACAAAAAATGATTTGGCGGCAAAAATTGTTGACGCCATATCATTTGTCAGCACCGGAGACTCTGATGGGTCAAATGCAATAGTTCTGGAGCAGCGACTAGTTATACTGGAACAAATTGAGAATGTGGGTACAGCATACGTAGACGTCAAGCGTTAAATGTGCGAAAAGGAGTCAAAGCTTATAAACAACAAACGGATACTGTCAGAGGCAGATAACAACCCAACTGCAAACTCAGAGATAGACTTAACTAGTATGCACAATGAAATACTTATAGTTCAAAGGGAACTAGAACTTCTTCAAGCGGAAGAAGAAGCACTGGTAAGTAAGAAAAATGTTCACTAACAGATTGTTCTTCCCGCATGTCCGAACATCTGTGCGAAATGAGCGAACTTCAATGTGGGTTCGTTCGCAATCTGAAGAGTGTCAGAATAATTTGGAGGAAACCAATAATCCGAGCATGGCGACAAGAGCCATGAACCAGATGCTGGCGCGGCAGAGCTTAAACAGTAAAAACCTGGAGTTTGATGGTTCATCAGCGTTGAATTGGACACACTTTATCCAAGAGTTCAATGCTACGAGCAAACATTGCGGATTCTCCAAAGAGGAAGATGTTCAACGATTATCAAAAGCTCTAAAGGGAGTGGCTAAGGAAAAGGTTTCTTTGCTACTAATCTCTGCAAAGATCCAGACAAAATCATATCGATCTTAGATAAAGCGTAAGGTGGAGCCGAAAATATTGCACTAGAGTTGATGTCAAGAGCGTGCCAAGTAAAGCCAGTCAACAATATCGACAATTTCGAAGAATTCAATAACACTGTTCAAAACATAAGTTCTGCTTTGGAATACACTGATAACCGGTTAATCGACACACAACGATTACTAGCTATGATGATCGGAAAACTGTCCGAAAACTATCTACGAGAATGGGGCGCATATCTACGAGATGCAAACGTGCGCGCTTCATTCTGTACATTTGACAAGCTAGCTGAGTGGGCACAAAGACAAGCAGATCTAATCCAAGATGTCTCATTTTTCAAAAAGGTTACATCAATTAACCAGCAGTCGTCATTCGCAGAGCAATATAAAGCAACCCAATCCCAACCACAGGAAATAGAGGCGGTAAACCAACCAGAGCCAAAATCAAAAGCAATTTGCTTTATTTGCAGCGAGGAAAAACACCCTCTAACCAAGTGCAACGTATTCTTAAAAGCAGATATTAAAAAGAGATGGGATTTAGCTAATCGTAACAAGCCTGCAAAATTGACAATTGTGAAAAGTTTCACAACCCATTACTGCGCAAGAGACCCATACAAGTAAATCCAGCAGCCACTACAAACGTCACAGGATCCGTATCTGATTCACCAAAATCTGCATTACTCAAAATGGTACCAATCACAGTACACGGCGAAAAAGGCTCGAAAGAAACTGTCGCATTTTTGGATGACGGTAGTACATCCACAATCATGGAAATGAGCTTGGCAAGAGAAGTTGGCATAAACGGTGACGCAAAACCATTTTGTTTTACTTGGACAGGTGGTGTCTACAGATATGAGGCAGATGCGGAATCGGCAACCATTAATATCAGTGGAAAAAACGGTCCGAAACATCAGCTAAATGGAGTTTGGTTAGTCAACGATCTAAAAATACCAACACAACAACTTGACTATAAGAAGCTAACAGAATTTGTACCAAAAAATATGGTAGACTACACGAAGTTACAGGATAGGCAACCCATGGTATTGATAGGACAACGCCATGCTAAATTAATTACCGCACGAGCCGTTATAGATGGCAATGAGCATCGGCCAATGTTATCTAAAACCAAATTAGGCTGGGTAGTACATGGACCAGCACAAACCAATCTACAAGCATCACATTTTACTTGCTGTCAAATAGAAGATGTACATATGTCTACAACAAATGATTAAGCAACAATTCAGTATTGAAAACTTCGGTGCCTGTACAATAAAGATCGACAAAACACGGTCTGTGGATGAGCGGTCAGCATTAGCAAAGGCCGAAAGCTCAATTAACCAAAAGGGTAATTTCTATGCAATTGGATTGCCATGGAAATCGGATGATATAAAACTACCGGAAAGCAAGTCAATGGCTTTTCAACGACTCAAATGTCTTGAGCGAAAGCTTTTGAGAGACAAGGATACCGCAGAAGCATATAAGAAGGAAATAACAAAACTTTTGGACAAAGGTTATCCGTCCAATTAACAGACATTAACGTTCTCAACTCTCCAAAACTGTGGTGTTTACCACATTTTGCTGTTATCAACCCAAATAAGCCCGGCAAGGTTCGACTTGTATTCGACGCTGCGGCTACTTGCAACGGTACGTCCCTTAATAGCAACCTGCTTACTGGCCCAGACTGGTCAACGTCTATAATAATTTTGATACGATTTCGGCTACATGCAGTAGCAGTCGTAGCAGACATTCGCGAAATGTTCAATCAGGTGAGCATTACAGAATGTGATACTGCAGCACAATGTTTCTTATGGAGAGATCTTGACCAAAAAGAGAGTCATCAATATTTCAAATGAAAGCAATGTTGTTTGGAACTACTTGCTCACCATTTCTGGCACAATTTGTTAAAAATTACAATGCTAGCAAATTTAAAGATGAACAACCCGACGCAGTAAAAGCTATATTGGAAAATCATTACGTAGATGATTATCTCGATTCCAAACCTAGTGCGTATGAATACACTCAAAGGCTGGATTTGAATTGTGTCAATTTATATCAAACAGCGACGAAGTGATGCAATCCATTCCCAAAACTCTCAGGGCGAACAAGTCTACAGCAATGATAGGGGAAAAAATGGACGTACAGCAAAAGGTTCTAGGAGTATTGTGGGACGCAAAAGGCGACTTCTTCACGTACTCCACTACGGTAGTGCATAAAGTTACAGATGATCTGCTTTCTGGCAAAGTTACACCAACAAAGAGGAATGTATTGTCAGTAGTTAATTCGCTATATGACCCATTGGGGCTCATGACAACAGTCACAATCAAAGGACGAATCCTTATGCGAGATGTATGGGAGTCTGGAATAGGCTGGGATGACCAAATCAAGGGAGATCTAATAAACAAATGGCGAAATTGGATAAAGGCATTAATATCAATTGAGGGCACCAAAATTCCAAGGTGTTATAGCTCTAATCTGAACAATGCCAACCGCGTTGAAATGCACATATTTAATGACGCAAGTGCAAAAGCATATTCTTCAGTTGCCTATATCAGATGCAGCTATGTTAAGGAGGATAAATGTCAATTTGATGTGTCACTAATTGCATCTAAGGCAAGGGTTTCTCCAATCAAACATATAACTATTCCGAAACTGGAAACGATGGCCGCCGTACTGGGATGCCGTTTGGCTGAAATGATAAGCCACGAATTACAAATCAATATAGATCAACGTTACTTTTGGACTGATTCACGTACGGTTCTTACCTGGATTAACAGCGATAAACGTATGGACGTTTTTGTCGCAAATCGAATAGGTGAGATTTGTGAAAAATCGGTAAGATCAGAGTGGCGCTGGCTATCAACAAATGAAAACATCGCTGACGTCATAACGCGTGACAACATATCAGAGCATAAACTTCATTGGTGGTTGACGGGACCCGAATTTCTTCAAAGACCCGAATCCACATGGGATCTTCAAAAACCCATTATAGAAGAATACGACCAAACAGGGGTCGTAATGGTACTTCAAGAGATGGAACATCCAATGGATATACTCATACAAAGAATTTCCGGATACAATAAATTGATTCGCAGTACTGCCTGGATTGGGAGATATATAAATAACTTAACGAAACGGTTAAAAGGTAATCGAAAATTGAATGAGTTAAGTGTCGGCGAAATTGAATGGGCGGAAACTGTCTGGTGGAAGGTTGTACAGCAACAGCTATTTCAGGACGATCTAATCAGCCTTCTTCTTCTTCTTCTTCTTCAAAATTGAGGTTGTCAAAATATTGTGTATACCTGGATGACAATGGCATAATGCGAGTGGATAGCAGAATAGAACGTGCAAAAGAGGTATCGACATATACCAAAAGCCCAGTTGTTCTCGATGGCAAACATATCTTTACTCGGATGCTGATCAATAAAATTCATGTCGACGCACAACATGTCGGAACACAGGTAGTAGTACATCAGTTCAGGAAGGCATACTGGATGCCAAAATTAAATAGGATCATCAGGACGACGATCAATGCTTGTGTTTGGTGTAAACGCAAAAAGGCAAAACCACAAACACCAAAAATGGGATTTCTGCCCTAAGAAAGGTCTTTCACCCACAAAAAACCATTTACAGCAACAGGCGTCGATTACTTCGGTCCATTTTACACCAAAGCAGAAAGAGGAACTCGAGCCTCAAAACACCTCTGCAAGCGGTACGGAGTAATATTCACATTTCTGACGACTAGAGCAATCAACGTGGAGATAGCCCACTCCCTAGACACCGATTCCTGCATAATGGCAGTTCGTAGAATGATGGCTCGACGTGGACCTATACAAATCATCTGGTCAGATAATGGCACAAATTTTCGCGGAGCAGCACGAGAGTTACAAGAAGCCCTAGAGGACCTGGATGAGTGTGCCGTGAAAGAGTATATGGCAAGTATTAAAATAATTTGGAATTTCATTCCAGCAAATGCACCAAATTTCGGAGGCTGCTGGGAGCGACTAGTAGGCTGTTTTAAACGGGCAATTGAAGCAATTTTAACAGTAAACGCAAATCCCAACAGCAGACCATATATACTGGAATCTGATGACCCCGACGACGAACTTGGTCTGTGTCCAAACGATATTTGTATCCCGCAAAGCTGCATACTCCTTGGCCCAGGCAACTTTACTCCCAATACGATGGAGAAACGAGCTTGGAGAATCTCGCAGTACCAGATAGACTCTTTCTGGAAACGTTTCATTAAAGAATATCTTCCCACACTTATACATCGGGAGAAATGGCATAAAGATGTGCCAAACTTGGAGGTCGACGACATAGTTGTTATGAAAGACAACACCCCGCGCGGCGAATGGCCGCTCGGTCGAGTTATGAAAGTTTTTCCAGGTGAAGATGGAGTTGTACGCGTAGTCGAATTGAAGACGTCTAAAAACACGTATCGTCGCCCAGTCAATCGTCTATGCAAAATAGGAGTCAAGCGCTACGATGAGAAGGATCGTGCTCAAAAAAGGGATTCCGCACTAGGGGGCCGCTATGTCGTAGCTTATTTGTATCGTAGTAAAAGGCCTCGATCAATATCGATACATCTAGTATTTAAGTTTCGATTATTTAAATGTATGCTCAGTTTAACAATATACGGCCACACTCGAAAAAAGACCACGCCGCCAATAAGAACATTGTGAAAGCATACTATTAAGAAAAAATCAAAATAAAGTTTATAAGCGTCTAAAATATAATTAACAGTAGATGTGGCATTACAAAGGCCGAACGGCATAAATTTGAATTGATATAACGGTCTCCCTGGTACTGTAAATGCAGTAAGAGGTTTGGATGCTTCCGTTAATTCTATTTGCCAATAGGCATCCTTTACATCGATTTTGGAAATAATATTGCCTTGGGTAATCTTGAAAAAAATACTGTCAATGCTGGGCAAAGGATAAGCATCCTTAATTGTGACTACATGTAACTTGCGAGCGTCTAAGCACAGTCGCACTTTATTAGGCTTTATCACTAGTCGAATAGGAGAGCTCCAGGCGCTAACAGATGGTTCGATAACTCCTAGTTGAATCATACGATCAATTTCCGTGTATACTAATTTTTCAACAGCGGGACTAAGAGCGTAAAAACGTTGTTTTACCGGTTTGGCTTCGCCAATCTCGATATGATGTCTTATTAAGGACGTACGTTCGAGATGATGACTTGCATTGGGAAACATTTGCTTGACGGCTTCAAGCTGTCTAATTTGCGAATACGTAAGGGAATAAGAACTAGGGTCAGTCTCTAACTTTTTTCAGAACCAATCTCGATCGAACTAATTATAGACGGGGGAAGTTCGAAAGAATTTTCGATTTGGAATCCAAAAGTCATGACCTAATATTAATCTTTTCTTCAACGTGGGAATTACAAATAATAAGAAATGAGACTTCTGCATAGCTCCTATTATCGTTGTCGTTTCCAAAAATTGTTGCAACAAAAAGTTTCCTGGTTTGTCTTGCGTGATCATAATATTTCCTTAGTCTTAACGTGCGTTTAGACAAGGGTTGGTCAGATCTGAAAATTCTGTCTTTAACAGTAAGGTAATGTTGTAAACGCTCAGGATATGACAAAAATCTTAGTGGGAGTTTGTGAGACTTTCGTACGTTTACTTTATAATTCACAATGTTGATACTTTGTTGAACGTTTTCCGAGTTTGATGTAACTATTGAGGGAGCATCCGAAGTTGTCTGGACGTTGTCTGGATGCACCCTTCGGTCGGTTTTCCGCTAACCTTTTTATACAATCTTGACATTGAGGCTTGTAAACATTGGCCGTGCCGCAACCGTAAAAAAAAATCGTGCGTTCCTCTATACAGTTTTGCCATGTGTGACCGGCTTCGCGACAATTCCAACAAACGAACTTCCCTTGCACAGCGGCAACTTCATATTCCTCATCTGGGTCTGGAACTATTCTATTATCTTCGGTTTCCTCTCCTTGAATTTCAAAAATTTGTCTGCGTCCATTCGCTTTGGCGTTAGAAACTACTTTTGCTTGAGGGCTGACCTCTTGTGTTAGATTTTCTTGCATCTGTACTAATCTACGAAGGTGACCTATTGATGCGATGGATTGATATAGTAACTTTTGTCGTATCTCTGGCAACAGGTTATTTTGTAAAATTTCCATCAGCTCCTCTTCCTCAAACTTTATACCGAACTTGTCAATCAAAGAAGCTACCTCATCGTAAAAGCAAACAAAAGATTCTCCAGCTTTTTGCTTTCTCGCACGAATCATTTCTTTGCTCATAAAATCTGATCGATAGTCTTATATTGCTGACGAACAGCTGAACAAAACTCGCTCCATACGATACGAGGGACTTGCATATGATATCTCCAATACCACTAGCGGGCTTTTCCTACAAATAGTATTTGAATGTTTACACATACCAATAAAATCACTATCAAGAGTTTCCTCCGTTAGGGCTTTTACTCTGTAAATAAATTCTTCTACTCCTAGGCCTTCCGTAGATCCGTCAAAACTTCGATTCCATTTCTGCAATTTTTGCATTTTGAACAGTTGTAGGGCAGGGCGAACTGATCAGAGATCGGGTTTGGACCGTGTCTAATGGGACTTCTCGCTGGCCTAAATTCATAGGTAACGACGATACTACACGAGAAACTGTTTGTTCTATCATATTTTGTATGACCGTATAATCGATCTCTCGATTAGGACGAGTATTATTACCAGGATTGGGTCTTGCTCTTCGCTGATTAGGCATGGTTCTAGGTAATTGCGGTTCCGGTTGATTACTACTGTGACTGGTATCTGGTGCTTCGCTAACTGATATAGCTGGTTCGTTGAGCTGCTCTGCTCTATTTATTGGGACTTGACTTAGCTGTTTTGTAAAATTTCGAATTCATGCTCGAGAAGTGCTGGGTGCCAATGACAAATGTTTTCCTTCGCTTTTGGTGAACAGTTGCCTACTACGAGCTTTATACTAGACACATTTATCTCACTCTCACAAATTGGGCAATGCTTTTCCTTTTCTAGTAGAGCTTCCAAACCGGATTTATGAAAAATGTGTTTACAGGGAGTACAGAAGCATGTTTGCGGTTGTCCAAAACCAAGGAATAAATTTTGCATATGCCTTTTGCTGGAGTGTCCGTATTTGGGGGACTATGTTAACTAGAGCCATTCTTTTTTTAAATTATTTTCCTAAAAGTGACATGACTGGGTACATGATTTGAAATCGTAACTAGCTAAATGAACCTAAAGAATATTGGTAACTTTATTATTTTGATTTTGGGCTATTGCTTTCTAACAGAAACATCAGCTTCGCCAAGCAGACTTAAACCGTGCAGGTTCATTTATCCGCGTAAGTTAAACCATAATACAGTCTAACAAAATCGACAAAAAATTTGAAACCTCATGTTTTGATCTTAAGACTTTCCTGATATACTTGAACTCAACACTTTATATCACTTAGGAGAGAACTACATACTTCTAATGTGGTCTGCTGTCGAAATAACCACATGCCGTACTGAACTTCTTCTCTATATCTAATATTATCAAGGAGTTGAGTATGATTTTATCCTGCCCCACGTGTTGGGCGCCAAAAATTTTATGTAACCTTCCCATTCGGCTCCTCGCTGTGCGCCATAATTTTTATATAATCGGTTCTCCTATCACAGCGACAATAAATCAATCGATAACCGAAAGAAGGCGGTAGGTGAATTGCAGCAGATTGAGATCCTCTAGTTCCGTAGCTCTTGCGGGGTGGGGGGGTTGTTTGCTGAATCTCTACCTTTAATTATAAAATTTAATTTTATTAGGATCTCTACTGAAACTAACTTTAAATCGAATGACTGGCAGAAAATACTTAAGAACACAGTAAAGAATTTATATTAATAAAAAAAAAACGAAAGAAATGAAGGTGTATTTTTTTGTTCACAAGCTAGCGGTTACTGAGGTCAAGATGCAGATGGACCTTGTCAGTTCTATACCCTCCCAACCATGAATCTTTGTTGTTATTTGTAAAGATTCCCAAAAAAAAAACTGATCGTTATCAACTCATATACCCATGTCACTAGGAAAATTAATTATAAAGCTTAAGCAATCATATTCAAATTCATTATAATTTCAGATTAAAGCATTTCTTGTTGTACACAATAAATTTTAAGAATATAAGAATATAGAAATATATACAGACTAATTCTAAACAGTTGGTCTGGTATGACTCAACATTTTGAGATTCAGAACTTTCAGACTTGCATAACAATGGAACTCAAAGTAAATTAAACTATTGAATAAGAGGTACTAAACTAGTAGTATAAAAGAGAGCTTACTAGTTACACATTATTAATTATTGTAGAAGATTATGGAATAGAAAAAATATAGAAGGAATATCAAATAAATCAAATTAAATTTTTTTTTTTATTCATCTCATTTCGAGTTCTCTTTCTTTTTTGTTTTTTTTTTTAATTCGTTAGAGTTATTTTAAATTTCCAGCGGCACAGATAAACTCATTAATTTTCATTTCTCTTCAAGTCAAACATTATTTACGGAAATCTATTTATTTTTTTTTTTTTAGTTTTATTATTTGGTTGATCACAAAACGCTGAAACAGAAATTACATCAACAAATTAGAGTATCAATTGACTACCATCCCCCATAGTTCGCAAAAACTTGGTTGAAAGTCGCCGAATCGATACCGCTTAATACACTTACCCCATAGTTTATTCACTGAAAGGCCTTCCATTGATGCACTGTGGGATTGTGTTTAATATGATGATTTTCCTTCGCGCTTTATGACCACCATTAAAGTCCGTTTCACTCACTTTGCTTTTACATTTACTCTATTTTACGTTACTCTCGACTTGAATTATTTAATATAACCTTAACGAGACTTTAATTGATTCAATATTTGACTTATTACATTCTGTTTTTTTTTTTCGTTTAACTTGATTAGGACTTGAAATTTAAAAATAAGATCAGAAAGGAAAAATATCTGCACTTAAAGATTTCGTTCAAAACGATGTTAATTTAAAAAAAATTGTAGGAGCTTTCAAGGCGGTCACATGGAATGCGCTAAATCGGGCGACAAGCAGTATCCAGAATTTGGCTAAAAGACAAGCTTTGTCTGGGTCAGCAGCGGCAGAAGGTTAGGTAGGCCACTGCCTTTAAAACCTAAAACCTGCCGTACAAAAAATCCGGTTCACCGAAGGTAAGGACACCTTTCGGGAAATGAGACACTTTGGCCGCACCGTAAGCCTTCACTTAGAAACGTTGTGGCACTGCCGGTAGTTAGATGGCGGTGTCTTTTCAATGTCCGAATGCCAATTTAAGAAGTCAACGACAGCCAGAAATTCGGATGCACATGCTTCGGCACCAGAAGCGGGCATTTGAAAACTCACCGGTATTCCAGAAAATAATCCTCGCAACAAAAGCTATCATCAATATTGGCCAGAAAATGTAAGGTTTCCTAGGACATAGAGTAAGATGCAGATGGCGGCGGGGTAAAAATTCTAATTAACCTACATACCTGCTATAATTTATAACCAAAGATTTGGGCTACAGCCTTTTTCACACCTTTTCTCCTCAGTTTTAAAATGAAATGAAGCCTAGCAAAAAAAGCAAGCATAGGTCCCAGGGTACGATTCACCCTCTCAATTTGTCCATTAGCTTGAGGGGACCCTGTGGCAATCTTAATATGCTTAACGTTATTCTGATTTACAAACATCTCGAACTCTGATGATGTGAAACAGCTTCCTCTATCCGACACTATGGAAAAGGGTCGACTGTAGGCCCTAAAATAGTCTTTAAGAGCTAACACCGCTTCTTTAGTATTCGTCGTCTTTGTTGGATATAGTCTGATGAATTTCGTAAAACCATCAATAATAACAAACAAGTGCTTTTTGCTTCTGCCTGATGCTATAGGACCACAATGATCAATGTGAATTAGTTCAAAGGGTCGATTCTCTATAGGAATACTGTGCAATATTCCTTCCTCTTTCCCGACTTTCCCGACACTTTAAGCAATTGCTAATGTGTTTCACAACTTTCTCCTTTAAGTTAGGAAACCAATATGCTTTCGAAATGGCATCCATTACTTTATCTCTGCCGATATGACCTAGTTCGTTATGATACTTGAAAAGAATTGACTCTTCCATTTCACTCGGTACACAAAACAACAACCTTTCGTCATTGGTCTTCCTGTAAATTATTCCGTTTCTCATTTCAAATAACTTATCCTCAGCAAATTCCAACTTTCTTTTCACTTCCCGTAACTTTTCGTCCCTGTTCTGGCATATAACAAGATTGTCTTCAAAACTATTCGTATCCACAACAAGTATGTTCATACATCTACTAAGCGCATCTACAAGTTGCATCTGTTTGCCTGCCCTGTACACTACTTCATAATCATAATTCTGTAGCTCAAGAGCCCATCTCGCATTCTTGGATTTAATTCAATTCGGTTGAGTGAGAGTCAACGAATTACAATCTGTAATTACTTTAAAATATCTTCCCTGTAAATACACTCTGAGCCTGCGGACTGCGTATACTATTGCCAAGGTCTCTAATTCAAAACTGTGGTACTTTGATTCTACATCAGACGTCCGTTTTGAGAAATAGAAAACACGGTGCAGTTTTTGTCTTCTTTCCTTTGCATTAACATTGCCCCAAAGCCTAACGCGCTCGCATCACAATGCAGCTCTACTTCGTCCTTGTGGTTATATATTGCCAACACCGGCGATTCTACTAATTTATCTTTGAGCAACGAAAAACACTCCAGCTCTTCCTTTCCAAATTTAAACACCCTATCTTTCTTCAATAAGTCATAGAGTGGATTTGGAATTAACAAAAAGTTTTTAATAAAACGACGAAATAAGAAGCCAATCCCAAGAAACTTCTTGCTGTGTGAACATTTGTTGGTATGGGAAAGTTCTTAACCGCATCTACGCCTTTGTCATCGGCTCCAATGCCCTCTTCCGATATGGGAAATCCCAAGTGTTTAATGCTTGACAGAAAGAACTCATCTATACGAAAACTTAGAACTTAGAACTTATCTATACGCAACTCCAGCTTGTTTCTGATTATCCTTCTAAAAACTTCTTCCAGTACATCCAGGTGCTCTTCGGCAGTTCTACTGGCTACCATGATATCGTCTTGATACATTATTACTTTAATATCTCTAATCATATCTGTACAAATTTTGTTCACAAATCTTTGAAGCACTGATGATGAGTTTTTCAGACCTATTGGCATCCTGAGGAACTCAAACTGGCCTAACGGAGTGACGAAAGATGTATATTTAACTGAGTTTTCCTCCATGAACACGTGAAAATAGCCATCTTTTAGATCCAATTTAGAAAAAAAACGTTTGTCGCCAAGCTTGTCTAATAAATGTGGAGAGGCCATAATTAAAACTTGCAGCTCAAAAAAAAAAAAAAAAAAAGAAACAAAGGAAGGCCGAATTTAAATGACCCGCGAATGCACTGCTTGATTGCAGAAAGAAAGTTCACCACAGTGGTACATTTCTTTTTCCCATTATGCCAATAGCGGATAATGTCACTTTGACAAGTGACTTCGGGTCTAAACGAAGATCAAAGCTAGGCATAGAGCATAGGCGAACTATCTTGATAAATTCTTTTCAAATTGGCAACCGAGCGGAACAGTCCTTTGCAGGAAGTGATAAAATTAATAGTTCATTTTTTTTTTGTGTGGTTAAAGTAACACAAGTAAATTTTTAATCCGAATAAATACAATACCATCCTTCAAGGTTTTTGAATCGGTGATAAAAAGAAACCAATTATGTTGGTGTTCTCTATTTCAAGATATACTTCTTGAGTAAGTGTTAATTTTTTTTTTGATTGATTAAAATTTGGTAAATTTGCAAATAAAATTTTTGCACATAGATTCGCTAAGTCTCGGTATGTTCGTTCATAATGCCAAAATAAGGAAATTGAAATGTATTGCTTCGATTAAGCAGAAGGTAACTATAAAGCTCTACAGAAAAAAAACGCATTAACGACATTCATATTTATCCATATATGTATATGATTTTTTGGACAAATATAAAGCCCAAATTTTGGTATCGATGATTTCCAAAGCCAAAATTCCAAGATATTCATGTTGGATAGTGCAAGCAGCGAAGAAGTTATTTACCAAAGGGGACGAAGCAATTACATTACAATTACACGACCAACTGATCAGTCAAATTTCATTACGCACCGGCAAGTGCTAGGGCAAGCGGTGAGAAGCGGTGAGAGGCAAACGGCAGAAAACCCAAACGGCAAAGCCCAAAGAAAAATATATCAGAGTTAAAAAGTATAAAAATTGCAAGAAAAAGAAAAGAAAATAACCCATGTGAAAAAAGTCTAACCAGAGTGAAAAGAAAGTAAAAAAGGGTGAAGCCAGATGAAAAATGTTGAAAACGGGTGAAAACAAAAGTGTTAACTTTTTTTTTGTTTAAATCTAGGTAATGTTATATAGTCGAAAGTTTGAACAAGTGCATGAGAGGTTGCAAGTAATAATTAGTAATAGTATTAATAATAATGCACAAGTAATAATTGTAAAAAGAAAGAGAAAACAGTGGGAGTGAAGCAAGTGAAAAAAAGGCGAACAAATTTGCAAAGAAGAAATCGCAAAGCAAAATATTGAGCTACATTGTGCAAAAACAATTTTGCAACAAGAATAAAATCTAATGAAAAATTGAAAGGTCAAAAAAAATCTATAACAAAAAAAATGAAGAAAGTGAAAACATAGAAGAAAAGAAAAAAAAATTAAAATAAAAGCAAGCATGAGCAATTGCTTTACAAGACTTGGTAACAAAATAAAAACAAAAAAAAATGTGAACAAAACTAAATAAATAACAAAAAAAAAAAATTTAAATGAAATCTTTAGCCTCTACAGCAATTCCTCGACGGCCTTCGTCGGACGCTACAAGGGTGAGTTTTTCTACTAAATTTTTTTTGTTACCAAATTTGTATATTAAGCGAAGTGGGAGAGATTAAGCAAGTGTATTCAATGCAAAGACAAGAGCGAAAACAATTGTCGTTGCTTACCTCCACTCAGTTTGCCCCTCTATATATTTTATATACTTCTAATGTTGTTTCAAATAAAATCATGCGTAAAGAAAAGAAATAAGAGTGAACTGAAAAAGTGAAAAGAATCCAAAAATAAGAATGAGTGAATAGATATGCATAATTTCTTTTTGTTTGAAGACGATTTGCATATGTGACGACGCATATGGCGTGACGTTTTGCTTTTGCACAGTGGGTCAATGTTTGAAAGATTTTTTTTTGATTTTGGATTTATTAATCTTTGAATATAAATCGTTATGCGGTAAAAGTTTCGAGCTATATATTTTTATAGAAATTACAAATTAATATGTTGATCATTTATGAAATTTGTAAA
>NW_025814136.1:0-48397 GCF_018902025.1 Drosophila willistoni | reverse complement strand
CTGTCGAAATTACCGCAACAGAAAAGGTACTCGGTTTATATTGGATGCCGAACTCCGACGTATTCACATTCATCTGCAAGTTCGCCAGGCTGAAGCGCAACGTTTTAGACAGCGACAAAACACCAACCAAACGCGAGCTCTTGCAAGTACTTATGTCAATGTACGACCCACTCGGCTTCATCTCTTGCTTTACAATAGAGCTGAAAATCCTACTGCAAGAAGTCTGGAGAAGCGGCATTGGCTGGGATACTGGTTTGCCCGACGCATTGTTACCCAAATGGATACGATGGAAACGGATCCTTACAACAATCGCCGGATTGACCATCCCGAGATGTTATTTCAACAGCAGCGATCAAATCCATGATGTCCAGTTACACACGTTCGTTGACGCCAGCGAATTGGCATACGCAGCAGTCTGCTACCTTCGGATACGCCAGGGGGAAAGAACCTACCTCAGCTTCGTGGCCTCCAAGGCGAAAGTGGCACCGTTAAGTCCACTATCTATACCAAGGATGGAACTGCAGGCCGCAGTTATCGGAGCAAAGCTGAGTAACCGAATCCAACGCAATCCAAGTTTGTCAATTAACTCGAGTTGTTATTGGTCCGACTCAAAGACTGTTCTCAAATGGCTTCGTATGGATCCACGAAAGTTTCAGCAATTCGTCATGCACCGCGGGCGAAATACTGGAATTCACAAACGTTAGCCAATGGAACTGGGTTCCAACCAACCCTGCAGATCTTGCTACTAAAACAAACAACGCCAATAAATATAAAACTTGGCTACACGGTCCAGACTATTTGCTGCAGGATCAACACGAGTGGCCAAAATGCGATGATTTGGGGCCACCAAACAATGCTGAAGTCAGGCATAACATACTTTCATCGACAATTCGCCGATGGAGCTAAAACTTAACGCGGAATATTTTTCCGACTGGCGCAGGCTATATCGAGCTTTAGCGCGCTTTTTCTCTACATTGAGAAACTGAAAGCGAAACAAAAAGGCATCGCCACCTACAGAGGTGTCTTACGAGATGATTCAGCAGGCACGCACACTCCTACTGCGGCATGCGCAGTCATCTGAATTCAACCCAGAAATTCGCAACTTAACGAGAGGTAAACCTTTAAAAACAAATTCTAAACTCATATGTTTGAATATCTTTCTAGATGAAAACCAGCTCCTACGTACCCGAGGGCGAGCAGAAAACCTAAACGGCCAAAACCAAATACTGCTCCCATATGGGCACCACATTACTCGGCTCATAGTGAACTGGTATCATCAGGAAATGCACCACACATCCCATGAGACGTGCATTTAACAGCGGCATGCGGAAGTCTTGCCAACGCTGTAAAAATGAGAGCGCCATGCCTGTTCCACCGCAAATGGCTCCCTTGCCCATCGCCAGGCTGGCTGCCTACCAACGTCCCTTCACTTACGTCGGTATCGACTACTTCGGGCCCTTCTTGGTTGCTGTAGACGGCGAAGCGAAAAAAGATGGGGCGTTATTTTCACCTGCTTAACCATACGGGCAGTGCATATAGAACTGGCGTGCTCTTTGGACACTGCATCGCGGGACCCCGAGAGAAATTTACAGCGACAATGGCACTAACTTCAAAGCTGCTGAAAGATTATCTGTGACAAAGCGCAGACGATCAACTTCAACGCCGTGCAACCGGCGTTCGATGACATCAAATGGAAATTTAATCCACCAGCCGCTCCTCATATGGGGGGAGCATGGGAACGACTTGTTCGTTCCGTCAAGACAGTACTCTACGCCATCTGCCCAGCGAGAAAATTCACAGCGAGGGCCTACAAAGCGCACTCTGGGAAGTGGAATTCATCCTAAATTCCAGACCGCTTACTTTTGTCTCTCTGGACAACAAAGACGACGAGGCTATCACCCCTAACCATCTACTACTAGGATCAGCAAGCGGCTATAAACCAGTCTTCGAAACCACACATACCGTACAGCACATGTGGCAAGCTGTACAAGAATTCGCCGATCAATTCTGGCGACGATGGGTACGCGAATACGTTCCAGATTTAGCCAGGCGAGGAAAATGGTTTACGAAGAGACCACCAATAGCAGCTGGAGACGTCGTTGTAATATTGGACGAGACTCTGCCCCGAAATAGATGGCCAAAAGGTATAGTCGAGCAAACAATCCTGGCCAAAGACAACCAGGTGCGTCGAGTGATCATCAGAACTGCCAACGGGACTCTTCAACGGCCCGTGGCTAAAGTAGCTGTATTAGACGTCGGCTGTTTTGGAGCAAAGCAACCCCCTGAAGAGAGCAGCTTTACTGGGGGGGGAATGTTGCCGCCGAAATTCGCTAACTGCCCAGCAGACCCGACGCAGCCACCAATGGGTTAACCCATATCACTCATTCTCTTTCATTTTCATACTTATTCTTAAGCGCCAGCCTACGTGCTGGGAAATTAACCGTTGCATCTTGCGCTTTAAGCTTACATGTTAGGTTCTATGCTTGTTACTAAGCGGCGGACAGAACAGTTTGGTTACAACCGCGAGTAAGGGCGATTAATTTATAGCGGCTCGCTTACAAACGGCTCGCTTACAATCATAGCAGCTCTCAAACGGCTCGCTTACAATCAAACGGCTTGTATAATAACGACTCGCATACGGCACACACACCATACACACACCCATTAGCATAAGAAATACACGTGGAAGAAATAAATGAAGTATCACGTGAAAAGTGGAGTGTTTTCTTGTGGGCCCGCTAAAACATCGAACCTTAGCGCCAAACTCAACAATCGTGTTCATCTGAAGCGGCTGCACCAAATCAGATGCACTAAAGAAAATATAATACAACTGTACTTTGGCACGTTTGTGGTTGTTTAACTAACCTAGTATATGACTAGAATTACAATCAGAATTACAATTGGAAATGATTCTGCGAACTTACGAATACCTCACGGCTTATTGTTTATAATTCTTTGAATTGGAACTTAGTACATTTTTTAAGCCTCTTATGACATAAAAAAAAATATATTTAATGTAGTTGGATTTTATAATTAATTCAATACACAGAAAAGATTTTCAGATTAAAGAAGAGAGTTCTGATTTCAAGTGTCATTTAAGTACTTAACAAGTTGTTAAAAAAAATGTCAAAACGACACGAAAATGTTATTTAAAAGTTACTATTGGAAGTACTATAAGAAATACATATAGTTTTTAATATGAAAAGTGCCCCTTTAGGTGGGTCTTAGACTAGAAACCCTTATAATATTGAGGTTCACCTATTCATTAAAGTCATAAGCTTAAACGAACTTCATAATATATAGACAAATTCATGCTTCGATTAAAATATTTTCGTAACAAAATTTTTACCTTATTAACATTGGCTTGAAGATGAAGCTTATTTCTACAGAAATTCAAGTACTTATAGCTAACAGCATTCAATATTAGGATACAATAACATTTTGTGTCCAAAACAAATAAGTGAAATCAATTTACATAGTACAAACAATTTGACCCAAAAATTTCAATCTAATTATGCATGGTCACTTTGCGGGTCACTTTGCCGAAAATTCAAATAAACAAAAGCCTTATATGCAAAATGAAAACATAAAGAATACAGAGGAAAGAACAAAAGGTTCAGTTGAAACACACGTGCCTATCCGGAGTGGTGTGTGTGTGGTGGAAGGGAATTGGACAATTGAGAGCCAAAGAGACAAAGGGTGAAAGTGATTGAAGTGGCAATCAATAATGTTAGGCCTTTCGACCTTTTCCAAATGAGATTAAACTAAAAGACCAAACAAAACCGAAAAGCAACTGCCGGCAGTATTAATTGAGGAGAGTGTGTGTGTGCTTGTTTGTGTGTAGATGTATGGGTGTGGGGTACATAAAGAACAGCTGAGTCCAAGAGAACGGAAAGGATACTAGGGCAATGAAAGGTACCCTTAACTTGGCTTTACCGTGTTTAATTGAGTTTGAAATAGCTGCCAGATTTTTTTTCTCCCCTCCCGCCATTCTCGCCGCCTAGTTTGTGTGAGGCCAAACAAAATTGGCTTAGTTATAAGTGTATGCCACCCCCGCTGAGGGTGATGGTGTGTGTGTGTGTGGTGAATGGTGTGTCCAAGGTTCCGGTTTTACGCACTTTTCTGACATTTTGCTGGCCAGACAGAAACTTCGTGTGGTTAAGCAAATGAATTTGTTTCTGATTCTCAGTTAACATTTTATGGCATCATAAATGTTGAAGAAATCGCTTCAATTGGCATTTTCGAATTGCACTTTACGATTGATCTTAAATGAATATGTATACAATATTTAAGAATATATAAAGCCTTTATCATTGAATTTTATGCCACAATCCTTTTTATATACGTTTTTTTTTTGCTTTAGTAAATTCATTTATTTCAATTGTTGTTGAAGCATCTGCCCCATGAGCTGCCACAGATGCCCGTTGCCGTTGCCGTGCCGCCAACAAAGACCGTAATCTCTACTCACTATACGACGTAATAAGCAGTTTTTTTGCAGGCACACTGTGTGTGTGTGTGTTTGTATGTGACTGTGTGTGTGTGTGAGACGGAGTTTTTTATTGTTTCCGGCCGCATTCCAGCGGCGCTTTCGACAGCAACGGTGGAACCAATACAGTTATAAAATCTGTCAAAAATATTGAACCTTATATTCCATTATACAAATTATTTCTGTTTTTTAAATTTTTATTAAACCCTAAGTATTAGCCAGTCAAAAATTACGACTGTAGTTACAAAATGAAAACAAAAATAGTTGTAAGCTTTGCCAATCTGTTTTTGGCTTCATTTAGTTGTAATTCGCAACTAGTTTTATCGTTGAAGATATGATATGGAACTAAAAATAAACATGAACCGGCTTATACTCAAGATTGCACTATGCAAAGTGGCTAAACTGTTATGCCTAATTATATTAGACATTTACCATTGTACATATTTAACTCCTATTTCTTGCCCATTTCTAACCCAATTGTCGGAATCGCTGAGGGCGTGTCTCTGTCTGCATAGCTTGTGCAACTTTCAAAACGGGGCCAAAGTTTTGTCTACATTCGTTTCATTTTATAACCCAAAACAACTGCAACAACAACGACAACAACAACAGCAACCAAATACGTATAATAAATAAAACAAAACAAAAGTTTTTCAACTTTTTGCCGCCTTTTTTGTTTAGCATTTGAATGGCATCGTTATACAGAGACAGAATGAGAGTGAGAGAGAGATAAAAGAATATTGAAGAAAAGAGACCAAATTCGCTAGTCTCTTGACTTATTTTTACGAGTGTCTGTCAAATGGGCGGCAAGTCAGTTACGCCCACCACATCCGCACCCAACAGGCTGGCGCCTCCCTTAAACCAAAAAAAAAAAAAAAAGAATTTACTTACAAAGTACTTATTTGCCTATTTTAAAAGCCATTTCGTATAAATAGCAACAACAATCCAAAAGTGAAAGAGGGCCCGAAAAAGAACTGACATTGCCGTTGGCTTAAAGCAAAGGCAAAATGTAATAAAATTAGTCCTCAACTAAAAAAAGAATGCAGCTGTATAAACAAATACCTGATAAAGATGGTGAAAGAACCCTTTTTTCATATGCCAAACTAATTTCTTGTTGCCTAACCCAAAACAATTGCTGCAGCCCTAGACCAAATGGCTACAAGACTCTCACTCTCTCTCTCCCTTTTAACTCGAAATTAGCATAAAATGTTTTCACATTGGACAATCAAGGAAATTCTCTTCCCCCTACCCTCAAGTTGGACATTTTTTATGAAATTTTATTATTATGTTTTGCATAATTTGCTATTTGAAGTTCTTCTAGCCAAAACTCTGCTTTAAGGACTTTTGTGAAAACTGCCAACACATTCAATATTAAGACAGCACCCCAGAGACTGAAGGGATTGGCACTTTCTATTGTGCTCTCTATTAAAATGGCTAACTAAAGGATACACACACACAAACAGATTCAACTCGAATGCGACAATTAATTCTGGTGAATTATGACCACACAAAAGCTGAAAATGGCGCTAATGTGATGACCAAAAAAACACGAGCAGCTGTCAGTGCAGCAGCAGCGGAAACGAAAGGACAGGACATATCTAGGACCTACCATCTTTTGGTGGTTTGTGGCGAAACATTTTTCGCTTCTAATGCAGCGAAATAGAGAAACGGAGGGCGTGTCATTTGCAATATGACAGTTTCATGCAGAATAACAACACACATATATACACACACATTTACAGCCTCGCCGGCTAGTCATCATGTGATGGAAATCTAAGCCTCATATCTTAACTCTCCACTAACACCATTGCTGGGCCATATAGTCATATAATTTATGGCCAAACATTTCAACATTTCACAGGGCTCCCTCAAAACTATTGTTTCAATGTGTGTGGAAAAGTGCATACAACAAAATGCAAAAGTCGCGAGTTTCCTTAACTAGAAATGGTAAAATTAAAAGGCACCGACTAAACTATATTCTAACTATTTTCACAATACTTATATTGTTTTTTTTATGATTCGTTTAAATAACAAAATAAGTTGCCATCAGGCCATTGTATATGTTATGTATCATTTAAAATCTAAAAAAGCATTTCCCAACATTGTTAAACCTAGTATTCCTTAGATATGGTAACATTGTCATTACACATCAATAAACGGTCAGTCTAGCATAAGCTCTCAAGAAGAACACGCGTACCTCTCTACTGTGGACACAACATTAATGGCGACGAGCAAAAAAGAAATTAAAACGTTAAGCTACAATAATTGTGTAAAATCTACACTAGCGGCATAAATATTTTGACGAAGAAAAAGTTGAGCATTTTGTTGTTTAACTTTTAAATTTCTTTATAGAAAATTATTATTTAATTTTCCATATTGTGTATGGTTAATACAAACTTAAAAATAGGAAAACAAAATTTTTTTGAAACAAACTTAACAAAATTATACAAAAAACATATTTTAGGCTTAACAAAATTAATTTAACTAGCTTATATTTAGTAAAATGTATAGCTTCAATTACTTTTTGGAGGCGTCCGGCACAGAATCCACTAAATTTTGAAGGATTTCTGGAGATATCTCTTCCCATAAGGAAGAGAGCTCAGAAATCGTTTCTTCTCTGGTTTTGTTTAACGCTTCTGTTCTCTTGCGCTTAAAAAGAGACCAGACGTTTTCTATAATATTTAGATCTGGACTTTGGGGGGCCAGTTTAGCGTTGGAACATCCAGATCCTTCAAAAAGTTGGTTATCATCTGGGCTTTATGGCATGGGGCGTTGTCCTGCTGGAGAATAAACGACAGCCCGATGAGCCGATCTCCGGAAGGAAAGGCATTTTCATTGAGGGTGGTCAGGTATTGGCCTTGGTTCATCGAACCAGAGATGGGAATGAAATACCCCAGCCCATTATATGCCACACATCCCCAGAACATCACAGAGCCTCCACCATGGCTCACTTTTTGACAAACGGGCCGTCTCTTTTGTCTTTGCTCGATGGGCAGCTTTACAAATACTTTTTTTTTTGAAGAATTATACTCAAAGGAGCTTTCATCTGTCCACAAAACACTTCTCCAGAACTCCTTGTTTTTATATGCTCCTTTGCAAATGCTAACCTTTTTAACTTGTTAACCTTTGAAATGAAAGGAACGTCCTTGGCTACAAATGTTCCGAACTCTCCTTCTTTCAAGCGCCGTCTGACTATCCTCTCGCTGATTGACTTATTGGCTGTCAAATTCAGCAAATCGGCTGCTTTTTGAGGCTTCAGCAATACTTTTTTTTTAAATTCCCTTTTTCAACGAGTTATACTTTTTGTCCTTATTTATTTGGTAGTGCACCGTTTGTTGAGACACCTGGTACTCTTTGGCAATGTCCACTATTTTTTTTCCGGCGTGAAACTTAGCCACAATTGCCGATCTAACCTCCAAACTTAATCAGCGTTTACCATGTTTAAATATGCCTATCTAATTTTATTTTTTCAGTATCTTAAATATTTATTAAATTTAAATTCATAAGACTTTTGGTTCAAATGCGCTCAAAACTGAAATCACATGTGCAAAATGATTTCGTCAAAATACTTATGCCACGCAGAAATTTGATGTTCGCTTGCATTCTTATAAGCAGAAATAGAATGCAAAAGCTAAAGAACTTAAAATTTGGCATGCACATAGCTGTTAATAGATTCTTTGTTTTGACATTCATTTTCGCACCGTTATTTAACGGTACTACGCATGGACAGCTTCAAGAGGCACAAAACGATTTCGTCAAAATATTTATGCCGCCTAGTGTAGTTGGTCAGTCATTGATTCTCATCAAGATGGCCAATAGAAAGCGCGGAATTTCAAGAATTGCTTTCCCAGCAACGGCAATTCACAACGAACATTCTAGAACAACAACGACAATGGATCAGAGAAATTATTGAGAATAATTCTGCATCTAGTGCTAGTAATTCAAGCCACGCGGGTGAATTAGCTATGTGTCCTCCATTTCACAAATTTGACAAAGACAATCAAAATTGGGAGTCTTATCTAGAACAGTTATCGCAACATTTTAATGCATATTCGGTCAGTGCAGACGAAAAACAAAAAGCATATTTTCTTCCTTGGTGTGGCGTCAGTTTGTTCGAGCTTCCATATACATATAAAGAGCTCACAGACAAACTTACTGTACATTTCACAACTAAGCGTCATATTGTAGCAGCGCGCTACGAATTTTTTAAGAAAGAGATGACACATGGTCAACCACACAAAGAGTGGGTAGCCGATTTGCGCGGGATCGCTTGTGAATGTCAAGTTGTGTGTTCTGCACAAGGTTGTTTGTCCAACTACGTGATGAAATGATCCGGGATCAGATCATCGTACAGACCCCGTATGATGCAGTACGGGCAGCTGCTCTTCAAAAGCACCAGCCGACTCTTGAAGATGTGCTCATGGTTGCGGAGACCTATGAGACAACGACAAAAACCGTTGCAACCCTTAAAGACAAGAGAGAGAGTCAAGTTCCACTCAACGCGATCCATACATTCAAAAAGTATCAGAATAAACCGAACAAAGAGAAACAGTGCAAAATCACGTGGAAGTCGTGTTCTGGGTGTGGAACGTCTCACACTAGAGAGAGATGCAAGTATCGTGACGCCGTATGTTACAAATGTGGTAGAAAAGGCCATATATCAGTCGTGTGTATGTCAAAGCAAGACAAAAGTAATTCGCAGACACAAAAAAGAGAAGAAGCAAATTTAATGGAAGAAGTAAACACTATAACGGGTCAAGTCAAAAACGAAAACCGTAAAATGCTAATTGATGTCAAAATATTGAATCAAGTTATTACTTTTCAAATGGACTCAGGGTCAACAGCTTCAGTGATAAATTTTGAAACATATTTATTACTGAATAAACCAAAATTGCAAGAATGTTCCAGACAATTTTTCGCATATACACACATTCCAATACCAATACTAGGCGAATTGCACACTGTCGCAAGGTTTGGAGAAAAAGTCGAAAATATTGTAATCATTGTTACTAGTAAAAGAGACGAAGCCAATTGTTGCTCGTTCGACTAGTTAATCTAGCTCCGCCAGTGCCTTTGAAATAAATTTAATCCATTAATTCCTTTGGTTAGGTAAGCGGTAAGCGGGAAGTTTTTTAATTCTGCAAGTAATTTCAGGTTATTTTACAAATTTCTTATAACTAATAATATTACAATCTCATTTCACTTACTCTAGTCTTGGCCTCTTGGCTACGAAAAAACAACTGAACACGCGGTTCTTATGTATGTACTTAGATCAATGCAGCTGCGTATTTTTCGCGCTTATGTGTCTACTTATGTATAATAAAGTACCGCAAGAGTAAGATGAGAGAGAGAGTTTTAGAGTTTTTAAAGAGCGTCATTCTGTTTGTTCGGACAAAGTTCCGTTTTATGTACAGTGGTACAAAGTTTATTCGCAGGCCCAAATTTCGGCAACATTCCCCTCCCAGCAAGCGAGCCACTGGAGCTTGCTTCATCTTCTCCGACATCGAGAACTGCTAACTTTACTGCTGGTCTGGAGAGGACACCTAATTGTGTTTGTACCTTCGCCTGCGGACTTGACCCTCTGGTGGTACTTCGACCACTCGACCTTAGCCAGGTATTACGACGCTGATTTTCGTCCACTATAAGTACGATGTCGCCTACACCAATTGGCTTTACTTTTTTATGCCACTTTGACCTTCGTGTTATGTTTGGTAGCATCTCTTTGACCCAGCGCTTCCAAAATAGGTTGGCGAACATCTCACTCTGGCGGAGCGACCATTTATAGTCGATTTGTTCCGGATCGCAAATCGGTTTTTCTCCATTTGATGAGCCAAGCAACAGATGATTTGGCGTAAGAGCTTCTTGATCTTCGTCGTCCAGGGACACGTATGTCAGGGGCCTAGAGTTAACCATCATTTCCACCTCTGCCATGGCGGTAAGAAGACTTTCATCTGAAAATTTTTGATTTGGTGTTATACGGTATAACACGGTTTTGACGGAACGCACCAAGCGCTCCCAGGCTCCTCCCATGTGAGGAGCTGACGGTGGATTGAAGTACCACGATATTTCCTGCTGCGACAATTCTCGATGCATCTTCGCATCATCCAGTTGAAGTTTGTCTCTAAGAAAGGTATCGGTCCCTCGAAAATTAGTCCCGTTATCGCTATATATTTCCTTTGGTGTGTTCCTCGGCGCGATATATGGCGTCTTAAGCCCATTAGGCATGAGTTTGTGGTTAGACTATGCACGATCTCAATGCTTATTGCTCGCATTGTGAGGCAGATTATCAGCATGCCCCATCTTTTCAATGACTTTCTTCCATCGATGATTGTTAGCGGCCCAAAATAATCAACTCCTACATACGTAAACGCTGGCTTGAATGCGCCCAGTCTAGCCCTCGGTAGGGGCGCCATTAAGGGTGCAATGGGTCGAGCACTACTCAGCTTACATTGTTGGCAATTTCGACGAATCCCTTTAAGGAGAGGTCTTAGTTTTGGAATAAAATATTTTTGCCTCACCTCATTTACTGTAGTCTCATGATTCATGTGATAGTATTTTTCATGGTAGTGCCGAACTATCAGCTTTGTAACCCAGTGTTGGGTGGGTAGAGCGATTCGTCCTTCAGGGATGCCAGCGAAGCGACTGGCTCGATCGCGTACGCACAATACTCCGTGGTCATTTAACAAGAGTTGTAACCTCCATAGTGGACTGCTTCGGCAAACATGGTGGCCGTTTTCGGTGCGACTTTTGTCGCTATTATGTTGCGCTTCAGGCGTACAAACTTTAGGGCATAGGTGAAGGCATCTTGACGTGGGCTCCACCGCATGCCCAATATTTTCTCATAAGAGTGTATCTCTTCACTGTTAAAGAACTGTTTTTCTTTGAAGGTTGTTGTGTCGCGAAGCGCAGCGAGTACCCGTTTGGAATTCGAACACCACTTGCGCATATGGAAACCTTCGCGTGCATGGACTTCTCTAACTTCTTTCGCTAATGTAATGGCTTCTTCTTCTGAATGGCATGAATCGATGTAGTCGTCTACGTAGTGACTTCTCTGAATAGCTTTAGCTGCCGAAGGAAACTCATCTGCGTGTTTTTTAGCGTTCAGGTCGCGCACATAGTGCGCTATACAGGGGGAGCACGTGGCTCCAAATGTCAACACATTTAATTGGAAAGTTTCTATGACGCCTGTTATCTGATTTTGCCATAGGAATCGTTGTGCTTTAGCGACTTCTTCTCTTACTGCTATTCGATGGAACATTTCGGCAATGTCACCGCTCACGCCAATTGCTCTCATTCTAAAGTTATACATAATCTGCAGCAAGGGCACGAGTAAATCGGGTCCCTTCAGAAGAAAATCATTTAAGGCTACTCCCGATGATTGAGCAGCCGCATCCACACCAATCTGACCCTGTCAGGTTTATGTGGATTTCGTACAGTAAAAATGGGCAAGTACCATGCATTTTCGGGTTTCTCCAGGACTTCTTCCTCTGTCAACTTTCTGGCATAGCCTTTGGCTATCAAGTTTTGTATTTGACTATGTAGCTCATTTGCAACAGGAGGGTCTGCTGCCATTTTCTTTTGCATGCATAAGAGTCGTAGTTTGCTACCGGCAGGCTATTTGGAAATACACGGGAACCATCTTTCCAAAGCAATCCCGTGGTGTACATCCGCGAGCTGTAACTAACAGTGTCCTTCAGAATCTGTAGAGATCGCTCTTCATCAGGGGACTTGGTAAACATCGGCGGTGATTTTTCCTCCGTTAGCAAATGTTTTTTAACCATATCATGCAAATCCAGATCGCATTGACACCGATGCAGGTTGAGTCCTCCACCAGATCGTCCCGATCCGCCATATATAGTCCATCCTAGTCTCGTTTTTGCAGCAATTGGTTGCTGCCATTTTCCTTCGCGCACCTTTCCTAGGCAAGTTTTTTAAGTGCGGATATCTCTGTTTTATCCTATCTGCTATCATCGTCTCGGCTAAGAGACAATGGACTTACTGTGCAGACTTCATTTACTTTAAATAATTTATTACCCTGTCCTTGTTTTGAGATTCTCAAGTTCAGCTGCTTGGATTCCGGCTCCTGCGGACTAACGTCGCCGGTCCATCTAATGCATAGGGGATTGGCGAAACCTTTCACTTCGAGCGCATCAGTCACTTTTTCTTCTACAAGTGTTACAGTCGATCCGTCGTCCATAAATGCGTAGATATCGACGGATTTCGATTTTGAGTCAAAGTGACTGGAACGATTCGAACATAGCATTCTGGCTGGTTGGTTAGTGACCCACGATGATTGTGCAGACGCTTTCCATCACCTCCTTGTGTAGAAGATGATGATGTTTTGCTTTGCAGCCATTTATGTCGCAAGTTACGCGACTCCAGCAGGATCCGTTGTGGTTTTTGAGGCACTGAGCACATAGGTGATGGTTATTTATTGCGTTCCACCTGCCTTCGACTGACATCCGCCACAACTTTTCGCAAGACACTGGTTTGTGGTGTCCTTTGATATCGCACAGAATGTGTGTTTATGGTTATCTGTGGGCGCTGCGGTATGTGTATGCATCACTCCTCTGTTGGTTCTCTTCTTGTCGCTTTCTAGTAATGTGTTGGGCGTCCATACACGACTCGCTGCTTCAGCCAACTCAAACAACCAATCCGCTAGGTGCTGTATGTTCGGGTACGGTATGGATTTTGAGTGTAGGCCAGTTAAGCATCATATCAGGTCCCATCTTCTCGATAAGCTCTTGTAATAACGTAGGGTTGTTCAGGTGCGCATCTAGCTTGCTTGCCCTAATGTAGCGCACATATTTTTAACCGCAAATGCAAACTCGATCAGCGGTTCTAGCTTGCCCTTTGGAGGCGGCAAATTTCGCACATTCTCCATCAACAGTTTTATTATGTGTTCCGGGCGCCCAAGGTACATTCTCAAAGTACTTATAGCGCTCGGCAGCATTTCTGGGAACAGTAAGCTGTCTCGCACGGCTTCAAGGGCCCTACCTTTCAGACATCTCTGCAGACGCATAGCGTTCTCCTCGTTGCTGTATCCACCGATCCGGGTGCTAGTTTCATAGGTGCTTATGAAAAGTGGCCATTCTCTTGGATCTCCTTTGAAAACTGGTAATTCTCTCGGATTGATTGTCGAGCAGCTACTTGTTGTGGTGTTATGCCATTGGCTTTGCACGGCATGCTTGCGCTCTGGTACTCGTCGCCTGTGGAGTGTTGTTGGCACTATCATCCGTTATCATTATGTAACGAGGTATTCCAGCAGGATGTTGTGGATGGTTCTTCGCTTCTCCGTTTGACTGTGCTCTCGTGTGGAGTAAGGCGTACTTACGGCGCAGATATTCCCTTTCGAGGCACATTTCGTCCTCTAATTGTTGCAAAAGTATTTGCTGATCTTCCGGCATCGCTTCATCTTCCACGTGCTGATCTTTGTCACCTGGTGGTTAACCTTGAAATGTGATTCAGTTTCGAGGTTATGTTCGCCTTCATCAGGCACGTGGCGACATGTCTCGCACATCCAGGAACTCGAGGTGGCACTGTTTTTCGATCCGCAGCAGGTGCAGTGGAATTGAGATGCACACCTGGAGCATGTGAGCATTTCCTGGTTGGCCGGCTCCTGGCACAGACCACAGTTTCCAGTCGGTGCCATGTCTATACGTAATTTTACGCGTGGTGAAATTTAAATTGTTCTTTCCTTGGGATTTCTGTAGTCCCTCCTCTTTAGGTCTCTGTAGCTCTACTACACCGTAGGAATTAAAGAATTTGCTCAAAATTCTTTACGAAAGAGTAAATTTAATTTCCAATAGAAATTAAAAAGAATTTCGATAGAAATTAAAAAGAATTGTTGCTCGTTCGACTAGTTAATCTAGCTCCGCCAGTGCCTTTGAAATAAATTTAATCCATTAATTCCTTTGGTTGGGTAAGCGGTAAGCGGGAAGCTTTTTAATTCTGCAAGTAATTTCAGGTTATTTTACAAATTTCTTATAACTAATAATTTTACAATCTCATTTCACTTACTCTAGTCTTGGCCTTTTCTACGAAAAAACAACTGAACACGCGGTTCTTATGTATGTACTTAGATCAATGCAGCTGCGTATTTTTCGCGCTTATGTGTCTACTTATGTATAATAAAGTACCGCAAGAGTAAGATGAGAGAGAGAGTTTTAGAGTTTTTAAAGAGCGTCATTCTGTTTGTTCGGACAAAGTTCCGTTTTATGGTACAATGGTACAAAGTTTATTCGCAGGCCCGAATTTCGGCAACACCAATCTTTTCGGAACAGATTTATTTAAAAAATTTGGTTTCGAGCTTTGCTGCAAATATAAGTCAGTGTTCGAGCCTGCCATGGGTACCATAAAAGATTTCAAAGCCAGCGTATTTTTAAAATCTACAGCAACACCCAAATTTTGCAAAAGCCGTCAAATTCCATTTGCTCAATTGGAACATTTCAAAGCCGAAGCAAATCGTCTCACGGAAGCTAATATCTGGAAACCGATCAAATTTAGCAACTGGGCAACCCCATTGTGTTAGCACCTAAGCCAGGTGGAGCCATTCGGATTTGTGGTGACTTTAAGCAAGCAGTTAACGCACAAATCGACATAGAGCGTATCCATTACCAACAAAAGAGTCCCTATTTACATAATTCATCTTGGTAAGCAATTCAGCAAAATAGACCTAAAAGACGCCTATCTTCAGATGGAACTAGATGAGGCAACAAAGCAATTCATGGTCGTCAACACGCCATTGGGCCTATTTCAATATCAGCGCCTTCAGTATGGAATTGCCAGCGCACCGGCAATCTTCCAGAGATATCTTGAGCAACTTCTAAAGGGAATAGAAGGTTGTGGCAACTACCTAGATGACATCATCATCTCAGCTCCAACAAGCGAAGAACATCTAAAACGAATCGAGCAAGTTTTAAACATACTTCAAGAAAACGGAATCAAATGCAAAAAGGAAAAGTGCTTCTTTTTCAAAGACGAAATCGAATACTTGGGAAGACGGATTAGTGCTGCTGGAATTTTGCCAGACACATCCGGACTAGAAGCTGTAAGACTATTAAAACCGCCCTCAAATTTGAAGCAATTGGAAGCATTTATGGGTAAAGTAAATTACTATTGCAACTTTATACCAAACTTTTCACAGTTGGCAGCACCTTTAAACCAACTTCGTAGAAAAATGTAAAATTTTATTTTGGTCCGAAACAACTACAAGCCTTTTCAGCTCTGAAGTCTCACATTATTAACGCAACGCAACTGGCGCATTCTGATGAAAATTTACCGATCGTGCTCGCAACAGACGCATCATCTTTTGGTCTCGGAGTAGCCCTCTCTCATCGACAAACATCAAGAGAAATACAGTCAAATAGAAAAAGAGGGATTGTCAATCATTTTCGGAGTTAAACGATTTCACCAATATCTGTATAGGAGGAAGTTCATACTGTTAACCGATCACAAGCCGCTTGTATCGATCTTCAATCCAGGGAAACATCTGCCATTGATGACTTCAAACAGACATCACAGAAAAAGAGGGATTGTCAATCATTTTCGGAGTTAAACGATTTCACCAATATCTGTATGGGAGGAAGTTCATACTGTTAACCGATCACAAGCCGCTTGAATCGATCTTCAATCCAGGGAAACATCTGCCATTGATGACTTCAAACAGACTACAACGTTGGGGTATCATTCTAATGGCTTATAATTTTGATATCCAGTATCGGGCGACATCTGCACATGGCAATGCCGATGCTCTTTCCCGACTACCAATTGGAACTGATATAAAATTCGATAAAGAGGAGGAAGCTTTCAACTTAATAACGGAAATCAATCCACCGGTTAATGCAGAAACCATTATCAAGCATTTGAATAACGATAAAATCCTCAAACAAGTCCTGCACTACGTTTCTGTAGGATGGCCAGAAAAGTTAGAAAGTGGCAACGAATTGCCATACTTTAATCGTAAGTTTGCTTTAACAATTAATGATCACTTACTATGCTTACAGTCAGATGCAAATCGTATGGTGATTCCAACCAGTCTACGTCCAAAAGTCCTTAAACTATTACATGAGGGACATTGCAATGTCCTAAACAAAACTTTTCATGATTATTACCTTAAAACATTGACAAATACAGTGATGGCACATTCAATAGGGGCATCCGGGGGCAACACAACTAAAACTTTTAGTAAACATAAAAAAGACGTACACAAAATACACAAAAAAGGTTAAGACGTTCAAAATCACACAAAAATGTTTGAATTGATCAAATTAATCTTTAAATAAACATTTATTAAAGTAAATACCTTCAATTACAAAATCCATTTTAAATTATTAATATCGGACCACTTTGTCAAACGTTTGATCACTTTGAAGTACGAATTTGCAATGACAAAGTACATACAAAGCTCAGACGGGCTGCAAAAATGTACACAAGTTCATTCTTTCAATGCTATTTTTAGAAAGTTCCGTTAGATTTGCGGAAAACCCGGTTTGGCGTTTTGAAGATTGAACATTTTAGTGTCAATTTGTGTTCGTTTTGTCCAACCAGTGTGCATTGGGGCATTGTTCCCATGAAGCAAATTGCAAGGAAACATGTTTGGTGGCCTGCCATTGATGAAGACATAAAAAAGCTAGCTCAGTCATGCAACATCTGCAAGATCAACAATCCAGCACCACCACGATAATACCAGAGTTGGCCTACAGCAACCACTGCTTGGGAGCGAATCCACATCGATTTCGCTGGCCCAATATTCGATGCCATGTGGTTAATTTGTGTAGACGCATACTCGCAGTTCCCGTTTACTGTTCAAATGACATCGGTAACAACCGCCAAAACAATCTCAGCTTTGTCTTCAATTTTTGCAATTGAAGGATATCCTAAGACTATGGTCAGCGATAATGGACCGGCAGCTTACGTCTGAAGCATTCAAAGAGTTTTGCATACTCCATGGAATCAAGCATATAACAACAGCACCATTTCACCCAGCCTCTAATGGATTGGCTGAGGATTTGTACAATCTTTTAAAATTTCTGTGAAGAAAAATATTCAGGAAGGTTTGCCTGTACGAACAGCAGTAACGAAATATCTTGCTTCTTACAGATTCACCCCAAATGCACAAGGTAAATCACTGCTAAGTTAATTCACGGTCGTTCAGTTCGCACCGTATTAAGTCAACTTTTCGAAAAGCCTGTCGAAACTAAGCAAGAGCTGACGAAATACATCAGAAATCAAACGGTATTTTCCAGAAATTTCTCGAGGGAAGAAAACTGGATCGAAGGCACTATCGATCGACCAATGTATGGACGAATGCTGTACGTCGTACGTACATCAAATGGGTTTATCAAGCGCCATTTCAACCAAATCAAACCACGAATGTCAGACAACACGTCCGAGGACAACCCGACTAAGTATTGGTTCGTTCCTGAAATACCACAACCAGCTCCTTGTTCAACACCACAATTACAAGAAGACCAGCCAGAAACGCATCACGATCTTCCCAATACCCTTCAAGAAACTGTTCCTGATCCTGGTGAAAATGCAGCAACGTCGAAACTCCAAATCGAAACCAATCTTCTTGTATACCTGTTCGACAAAGTACAAGAGCTCGCCAGGAAGTCAATCGGTTCAAGACACCGAAAATCTAAAAATTAATTGCCGTTTATAATTTAAAGGGGGAGATGTGTTATGTATCATGTAAAATCTAAAATAAGCATTTCCCAACATTGTTAAACCTAGTATTCCTTAGATATGGTAACATTTCATTACACATCAATAAACGGTCAGTCTAGCATAAGCTCTCAAGAACACTGTGGACACAACAGTATAGTTATTCTAATCTTTTTATTGCTTTACCAAAAGGCTTAGGCCTAAAAAGTTGGTTAAAAGCATGACTCATTTTCTCGCCTGAAGTGTTGACTATCGTCCAAGAGGTAAAGCATCAAATGATCATGGTGGTTTTCCATTCTGGAACAATACCGATTGAAATTTCTGCAGAATATCAATAATAAATGTAAACTAGAAGATTGTCTACAAGGCTTAGCTCATATCAGTTGTAGGTATATCACTGGGCTTGGTTTTAAGTTGAACTGGGTTATGCTAAAAATTAGGGACATATAAATGCATTAGTGAATAAATTATCAAAAGTTAAGAGTATAAGTAACCACACGATTTAATTTCCATCTGATGACTAAAATTAAAGCAAACTTCTTGAAGTCATTATAATAAAGTATAAAGATCTTGAGAATCAAGTTAGGCGTTTTAATGTTGCTTATGATATTTACCTAAAACTATTTTCAAACGAAATTCAATATTACTTAAAGCAAAAGAACAGGACATCAGATTTTGGCAGTGACCAATAAATTTGTAAATTATTACCTGCTTATTTGATTAAAATTAGAAACTTATATCGTTCCTTTATTTTTGTAACACTAGAACTAAATGCACACATATGTACCTTAAATATATAACAAACAAAGTGGCATTCATTAAATCCGGCACCTCTCTATGGGCGATATATAATAGAGTCATTAAAACTGTATAGACCAGAAGAGAGTTATGAAAAATAAGAAAACTATATAAAGATGAAGATTCTTCCGCCCCCAAAATCAATAAACTCTCTTTTGCAATAGTATAAAAACAGAAGAGTACAATGAACTGTCGCAGAATACTTCGTCATATGTTTGTATGCGTATATATATGCTTGGGTGTGTATGTGAGTGAAGTTGAGTGGATTTTACTGAAAGAAATGTCTGCGAATTGTCCTGGCTGAAAAAAGCACAAAAAGGCGGAAAAACGAAAAGGCGTTGATGTTGATGTTGATGTTATTGTTTTTTTTCCTTACATATTTCGATCACAGATGTTATACAAACAAAAGGAGGGGGTAAAGGGATATGGAATAAGTACTTTTTGACACAGAAATTCTAGAAAAAAGTCCATCTCATACTTGGGACACACATGCAAAGTCTATGGAATAAAGAAGTCATGCTCAATCATCAATTTTTAAAGCAATATTTTATTTTGTTTTCTTTTTTTTGTATACTTTTTCGTTTATATTAACTTGTTTCTTGTGTGTATGAAGTTATGTATTGATGTGTATATATATTTATAAATGAAACTCGACCAAGTCAAACTTGGCTTGTTAAAACTTTTTCTCCATACCAAATTCAAGGCCTTGGTTAAGGCGAATATTTCGAGCCAAACAAAAGGCTTCCATCTCTTTAAAATGACGTAGCGATTGCGATTTATTTGAGGTAAGGGTTGGAATAATTACCAGCTGAGCCGCCCAAAAGTTGACGGCTATTTGCCAACAAGATATCGATATCAACGTCGGAATAATGAAAAAATCGCCTAATTTGCGACCCTTGCAAATTGTGAATTCGGCCAGGATGTCATCTTAGGTTCACCCGAATCCAGTAAATTGGATATACTGCATTCATTGTTCGTATCAGATATCGATTCAATTTCTTCACCATCATCATCCGATGATTTTACTTTTGATTTTAATTTGCTGGCAACTGCCAGATGTGCCGTCAATATTCCGGAATCAAGGGTATCGGCACATCTTGGATATGGAGTTCCGGTATGGCTGGTTTTCATAAATCCATAGGTTCAAAATGCTGTCAATCGGTTTCTAATCGCAACGCTGCTCCGCAAGAAACACGTACGTTTTGGAAACATTTGCTTAACCTTCCTCTGCTTATTATTGGTTGTACTAACCCTTAGAATAGACATTGTTTTTTTGGTCGATTCCATATATATATATATAGTTATTTTTTTTTTTATATATTATTTTATTTTATAAAAATTGTATATTGACATGATGTGGATTATGTAGCAATTAATTGGCAATTCCTTTCAAGTGGCGTATAATTAATGCGATTAATATTATTTCAATGGAAATTATTCTTTCATTTTAATGATGCAAATTTCGTGATAAATAAATTGTTCTTGTTCAATGTGAAAAGTTGTGTGGTAATTGAATGTGAACGATATCAAATGGCAATGGAAACAAAGAAAAATCATGTAAAACTATATATGTATGTATTGTTGAATTTGAAGGCAAACCGGAGTTTCAAATGGCCCCAACTGATTTCTGACCTGCATCTTATATGCTCGGCCATTTTTAGCCACGGGCGTTGTTGGAGATTTGAAACGCATCCTATTTTATGGGTCCTTTCTGAGCCATGGAAAGTTTTCTAACCTTTGTACGACGGTTTGAAAACCAGGCCTTGAGCTGCAACAAATGAAACATTCAATTACTACTTTATATATGCATTGTTTTGATGCTTATAGTTAAATTTACCTGACGATCAGTTAGCTGCAAATTCTCAGCCAACTGTTGACACTTTGTGAGGAGCATATATTTGACAATAATGTCCCACACAACAACATGTAAAACCAACGCAATGAAAAGCCAAGGATGCATGATGCCCGGCAACATGTTGCCAAAGATCATGCTTCGCAACATGTTGCTGCAATTAACACACGCAACATTTCGTTACGATACAACAAGTTCGATCGGACCACATACGACCAAACCAGCAATTTCGTCACAGCGGGAAGATGCGTGGGAGGCAGAAAGCAGAAAAATCAACGGCTGGAGAGCATACGCACAAGAGAGCGGGCGTCGATGCTTCAATCCAGGGGTAGGCACAAACGGAGCCAGCTCAAACTGTCAATGTATGCGTGCTTTACACTGCGCGAATCGTATGTGAAGAAACGAATAAAAAAATTAAACTGCAAGTGAAAAAGAATAATTCCGACGGCCGCTACCTGCAATAGGAAATATTTGAGTATGCCAAGCGGAATTTTCCCACAACCCTTTTTTACCGAATCGCCCCAAAAAACAAAGTACAGTCATGAGTCTTGGGTTGCTTTTACCTTAATGTTATAAAAATGCATATTTTGTATCGGCTATTATATATATTTTTCATACTATACAAGTTAACAGCCAAGTCAACGAACGGCCCTCGCAATGATTTCGAGCAACCCGCGCGATACAAATGCAACGTAATCAAAATAGCATTGGCCGAAGCAACGGCCAGCCGTTTTAGTTGTGTCGCAAGCGTTGAGTTCTTGTTGGGAATATGCTGAGTCGGCTTTGCTGACCACAAGCCCGTCGCATGATTTTCTATGTACTTCTTGTGTATTTTGTGTAGATTCGTATTTCCTGTTTTATGTACTTAGCTTTAGCCTTTATTTCATTCCATTCTTATAATCAGTTTCTGTCAGACGATTGACTAATAAAGATATTAATCATTTAACATTTACTCCGGCACACTGCCGTTAACTATTTGCTTATTAATACACCGTTGAGCCACAAGGCCAACCGTTCAGCAAGAGGACGAAGTCAAGTCCTCCACCATAATCATTTTGATATACAACTCTACCCGCCGCTACACTGGTGACGTCACAACTGCCGTCAGAGGGAAAAGTGGAAATAAATAATTTACATATATGTGCATACATGTATGTCTTACATTTATATTACATTATGCATGTTCGCTTATATTATAATATACTTTTTACCCTATAGGGTCAAAATATAAATAATGGCAAAATATTTTTAAAGTTGCCATGTAAGAAAGTGAAGCATTAATTTTTCTGCGTGTAGCTGCGTAACAAAGCGACATAGTACTGCTTTCGTCAAAAGTCTGTGCGACACTAGCTGTTTTTTTACGCTCTCAACTTGTACTTCGTGCTCACATCGGCATGCACACAGACGGCCACACGAGCAATTGCCGAGCAAAAGTGCCCGCACGGGCTATGGGCGCCTACCTCTGCTCCAATCACAAGGGGGCATGGACCGATTAAGAGAGTGCATGGAGAGCTGAGAATGCAGCAATACAGTCGCAGGGTACCGGTGGATGGAGCGCGCTCTATGAGACAGAACAAGCAGAGAGACAAAGAAGAGCCAAATTGAGGGCGAAGCATGTTCGACGGCGGATAGTGGGGGGCTGTGTGCATATCAAGCAAAGCCAATATCGTCGATAAAGTTCGATGGGCAAAGGGGGTATGTGCAAGCCGAAGAAAGGGGGAATGGGGTATTGGGGAAGCCCTGTCTACGAGGCGAATAACGTATGGATGACGTAGACAAATGATTTGAGTTAATATCGAAGTAAATTAACTAAATCCAAATTAACAAAAATCAATATGATGCTCACATAAAGTAAACGGCCAAATAAACAAAAATCAATATGTTGCTCACATAAAGTAAACGGCTATATAGAAGAGCAACCATGCAAACAAATTCGAGAGAACAAGCCCACAAGGAGAAGGACATGGAGAAAACAGCGTCGCCTAGCAACGAGAGAGGACATGCGACCAGAGCAGAGAACTAAACCAGAAAAGGATGGAAGAACGCATAGCAACAGAGGCGCTATTTGGGCAGAGCGGAGGAACAAGGACAGGAATTTAATGGGCGCGCAGCAGCCAGAAAGTGGATGCGGCTGCGCAAAGGACTTGTACGGGACTTTCACCACGCATAGCAACAGCGTGGATGAAAGCGATGGGCCGATGGAAAATCACCGGCTGTATAGCGGTATCACACCAAGTGATTCTGGAGCACCAAGTCAGGGCATTTATCAAGTCGTCGAGTCGAGATCAAGCAATCAAGTCATCGAGTCCTGATCAGCAAGCGAAGCAACAAATATCTTTTGGCCTTACGAGTAACCTTAAGAATATTTGGCGCCTAGCAATCTACAAGTACGAGCAAGACATCGAGTTATAAAGCCTTACGAGTAACCTTTTAGACTCTTTAAACAACAACAAAATCTAAATACAGTTACAACAAGTACACAGTCAATACAAGCATCAACCCGAATCAGTGTAAAATCGTATCTAAACATTTAACCAAAAGTCTGAAGCAGTTATATGATTTATATAAACATTTAACCAAAAGAAACCCAAAATATAGAAATAAACTCCAACGTACATTTATATATACATAAATTATTGTGTCGTGATTTCCCTGGGGCACAAATTAAAATTTGTTGTGCCGAACCTCGCCCTAAAGATTGAAATTATCCTGAAGGACGAAAAAGGATCGTTACAACTTTTCTGGGGTCAAATACATATTTGATTTGAACTCAAGTTCCATCTCTGAGACTTGATATTCTGAATGGTTTTTACGACCTACAGGCCTTCTAGGAGTAACACTGCTAGGAGTGCTAGGACAGCTAACCAATGGACCTTCAGTAATAGCTAAAGAAGATTAAAAAGAGAATTAGTTCAATAATTGTTATGGCACTTGTTAATGAAAAAATAACGATAGATATATTAATTTTAGCCTCTAAATTTGTAAAAATAATCAACAAAACGGAATTTCTAAAAGGTTCCATTAAAATATACCTCAACTTTGGTATCAGAAAACAAGTTATTTAGTCCAAGTCTTCAGACCCCAGTTCCTTTGCTACACCCATGAATGCATCGCATTCCCGTCTCCCCCGCTTTGGTTTGTTCTCATTGTTGGACAGGAAGATATTGAACTGAACCGCATTCAGAGTTTATGGCACCCGAAGTTTAAAACTTTTTCATTCAATTCAGTTAAGTTGTTGCTGCTTTTTGTTGTCTTGCCGGTGCCTGTGCCTCCCTTTCTACCTGGATTGTTGTCCTGGACGCGGTCATGGAGCGCAGTCGTTCTGGCTAATGGTTTTTATTGCATTTGAAGCTCGTGCTGGCACTTAAAGCGGCATCCCCAGCAGATGGCACCGATGAAGGGAGTGGTGGGTTGAAGGCATCGACTTTCAAGACCAAGTCCATCCAGCAGCAGCTGCCAACTTCGGCCGTGTGGAAGAAAGTGCAAAGTAAATTCACAACAGCTACAAACTCTCATTCCCTGTCCCTTTTCCCTTTTCAGCCACAACTGCAAGTCCGGGTGCGGGTGTGCCAGGCAAATGCAGAACTCGCTAGCTAGGGCAAGATTTGGCTCCAACTGCAAACTTTGATTAAATCACACAACAAACTGAGCAAGTTACAAGAAGCGAAAAGGGGGGAGTTTGGGTTATAAGAAAGGTTCTTGCTGCCAGCGGTTTGTGTGGGACAGATTCAAGTGGTTGGCCACAGGGCCACTGACTGCAGTTAACTTCAATGCGAAAAAGGTGAGGGAGAAAAGTAAAGGCAAGTAAATAAATTCATTAAACGATTAGAATTCAGAGTCGTTTCTTTTTCTGTGCTGGAGCTTAAATATTCAGTTATCTGAATTACAGATTAAGTAGTCAACATTGTTTTAACCACAACTAACTTAGTTTCTGCAAACTAATGAAGTCGAATAAAAAATAATTAGCAACAGCAACCACTAGTATTAAGTGCCATTTATATACATACCAAAGTGATATTGATTCTTAGAAATTAATAAGTGTAGAAGAACTTAGAACACTTATGAATCTCTACTAAATGTTTGGCATCCTTCATTTAAACCAAAATCTCTGCTGTGCGAGGCATTGACCACATTATAAAGCACTTTCACTTCACTAATTAATGCGCAACCTGCAACTATCCTTGAAACTTGGCCATGGCCACATTAGTCTGCAATTTATGAAATGTTTCTATGATTTGGAAGTTTAACTAATTACACAAGGTACAAGTTACTTGACTTGAGAGGTAATACTCTCTTTATACATTTATTCTGTTTGGAAAGTTATTAATGTGTGAATATATAAAATCATTTATTGTAAATGGATTCACTTCACAAACAATTTGGATATTCTTTCCATTCAGATGCCCGGAGAGAAGGAAAATAACCCAATCTTCATTCGTTGAATTCAAAATATGAACTGATTTTATTTACTAAAGTGTTGTGTGTACATGAACTCTTAAACACTAGGAGGCGACAATTGTTCTTAAAAATACTTGTTCTAATGACCCATGTTTTTCGGGGGTTGAAAATTGTTTATATTTCATGCTCAGCGTTGGCCACTTGATAACGCGCCGCTGTTGTAATCTTAAGTGTTTTCCACAGAGTGTGGATGCATGTTAGTTTGGTTTTTAAGCAATAATTGTTATGAATCTTTATGACTTATTTTTGTGTTATATTTTTGTTTTCGTTTTGTATATTTCTTGTTGCATCTGATTTGGTGAAGCCATTTCAAATGAAACCGTTGTTTAATCTTAAACATTCTGCGAGGGGCCGCCAAATGGGGCGATTGGGATTCGTTTATTTTTATTAAGTTGTCTTAAACAAACTATTATTAATATTATCATTAGTAAGATGACTAACATTAGGGAAGCATGACCAGTTACATGATGGAAATTTAAGCCTAGTAATTCAATATGATGTTCCTTTAACGATTTTAATTGACTTCCTATTCTTTCTAATTCTGCTGAATGATTTACTATGTTTGCTTCTACTGGATTCCATGCTATATTTGCTATGTTACTAATATCGCCTACGTGCGAAGTTTTAACGACTCTGACTGAACGCTATGATGAGCTACCAGAATTTTATCTTCTGCCCTAGCTGTGCAGCCTGATCTGAGACTCAAAATTCCTTGTTCTGGTATGTCTAGCACCTCCTGCTGTTCGTTACCGCATTGGACTCTGGCCTTAGTTTTAGGTGGTACCTTGAATAACCAACTACTGCTGCTATCTAATTCTACCCAGTAAGATCTTGTCTCAATAATCGTTGTGTATAAGCAGTTAGATTTTGTATTCTGTTTAAAAGGTGTCAGCTCACAAGCATTATCATTGGCACCACTCCATGGCCAACTTCCTTCACACGTTCTCCTGTTCGACTGCCAGCTCCGACATTTTTGCATAGCTGATTCAGACATTAAATGATACGCGTCTATTTCAAAATTATATATTAAGTACTGACTATCTATATGAACCATTACCATTTGATTATTATTCAATCGTACAGGCACTGGAATAACTTTATAAAGAAAAGACGGATGACTACTAAACAGTGGTATTTTTGCATTTATAATTATTTTTCTATCTATGAAAATACCCTTGGCCGTCAACAGAGTATATATATCTTTTAACTCAGTACCTGTCCTTTTACCTGGTAGTACTAATGCTTCGGACAACTTGTCCTTTATTTTTGTTATTTCCAATTTCATTTGGCTTGGTTTTAAAATATTAGGGTTCAACCTACCATGGTTAATGTCTATTAAAAGATTTATAATTCCTGTCTAATTTTTTACATTCATCAACCACGGAACTTAATTGCCTTACAATCATGAAGAACTGGATGGATTCTCTATATACGTAATAGCTTTCTTTCAGTAATTCTGTCATATTTTCGATTCGGTTGTTTATGTTATGAAAATTATCATTTATTTCATCTATAGTTGTCTTAAGAATGTTTGCCGTGGAGTCTACTATCGATGTCTGCTTTTCTTCTAGATGTTTCAAGTTTTGCTGATTTGTCAGTAAACTTCTCATGTTTTCTTCCATCTGCACCCTGTCATCCGCATCCATGATGCCAAATAATATATGGTACAGTGAACCCATGAATTCAAATGGTGCTCGTTTGCTTCTTGGCTTATTTTGTTTCATGAACAATCTATTATTTTGTTCGATTTCCGTAATTCGTTTTACCGTGCTGTTTAATACAAAATGGCACTGGTCTTCGAAATTATACAATTTTTGACATAAATCCCTCAATTTGGGAATCATTCTGTCACCTTGACTGAGCATTTCAAAATAGGCCGACATGTCATAGTATATAACCAGATCCCATGAGGACGCTACTACTTCCACTTCACCCATTGGATCTAAATATAATGCGGCTGTTGCGTTTAGTTCTTTTACCGTAATTTTTGTTCGATTATCTTTAATGCTTGCTGCATTCGAAAGTTGACAAAGCAGCACCAACATTGCTAACATCATTACGGTTCCTACTTTGGACAGATTACAGAATCTGGTACTTTTCCGAAATCGCTTCTCCTCAACGTCTTCGGATGATTTTACCCCAACAAGTGGACAGATTTTACTAATAGGCCTTGTAATTGACCCTTCCTGCAATTTGACTTTTACCACTCTTACAATTCTCATCTTTAATCAGTACGACCTGTCCATTCTCTAAATTTTCTGTAGTTCGTCGCCACTTATTCCTTTGCTGGAGAGTATATAGATATTCGTCTTTCCATTTCAACCAGAAATCCTTTTTCATTTTCTGAATTAATTTCCATCTCATCATTTCCATCTGATATGGACTCAGCTGCTTCTAATGTTGGTCTTCCAATCAAGAAATGACCAGGAATTAACACCTCATTATTGTCCATATCTTCACCCGTCGTATACAACGGCCTTGAGTTTAGTACGGCTTCTATCTGGCACAATAAAGTTGCCAGTTCCTCATATGTGAGGTTACTATCTCCTATTACTCTTTTTAAATGATACTTGACTGATTTTACTCCAGCTTCCCAAATACCTCCGAAGTGAGGTCCTGCCGGGGGGCTAAAATGCCAGCTTATCTGTTCTCGTTCTAGAATAGGAGCAATTTGAACATTATCTTGAACTGATTTTTTGAACTCTTCATCGAGTCTCCTAGCTGCTCCCACAAAATTCGTCCCATTATCGGAGTATATGTTAGCGCACTTACCCCGTCTTACTTGCGTCTTGGCATCAGCTGTCAAGTCACTAACAACTTCTAAATGAATTGCCTTAGTTGACAAGCACACAAATACTGCTATGTACCCTTTGAATGTTTTTTGTCCCCGGTTTTTTGAGCATCTTATATGATATGGACCGGCAAAATCAATCCCCGTGTTATGAAATGGGGATGACACCGTTACCCTGTTTTTGGGTAGGTTACCCATAATTTGGTCCGCAGTTACTTGGCGGTATCTGGCACAAGTAACGCATTCCCTCAGATATTTTTTAAGGGCGTTTCTTAAACCGAATATCCAAAATTTCCTTTGAATTTGTCTCCTCATAAGGTTAATTCCTCCTGTAAGGTTTCTTTATGAGCATCTTTAATTAACAGCATTGTTAAATGTGATTTATCTAAAATCACAGGATGTTTAGTATCAAAACATATGTTGGCATTTTGTAATCTTCCCCCCACGCGCAATATTCCATCGTTATCCAAAAATGGATTTAAACACAAAATTTTGCTATTCATGTCAATTTGCTTGTTCTGCATAAGACATGATATCTCTCTGCTAAATTGATATGCTTGTTGGTGTTTAATTATAAAATTGTTAGCATTCTTAAGCTCATTGACGGTTAGATATGATGGGTACACCTTATCTCTTTTTTTAATGCTAATAAATCTTAATACATATGCCGTAATTCTGGCCAGCTTATTCATACAGGAATACTTTTCAATTAGCTCCTGCATAATACTTACTCTCTGTATTTAATAGTACGGAATTTACCATAACCTTGTCATCATCTGATTTTTGTTTAGGCCATTTGTTTTTTGCCTCACCGAGCCACTTTGGCCCATTCCACCACAATTCACAATCCTTTAGCTTATTTGGATAAATACCCCTTGAAGCTACGTCTGCAGGGTTATCTTCAGATTTTACATGGTTCCATGTTATTTCTTTGATTTTTAGGATATCCCCTATGCGACGCCTTACGAATTTTTCTTTACTAGCACCGTTCTTTATCCAGCACAGTGTAATAGTCGAATCACTCCAAGCATATATTTCAGATGGAGCAGCAATAGATTGCTGGACTCTTTGTAGCAATTGCGACAGCAAGTGTGCTGCACATAATTCCAATTTAGGAATAGTCTTCCTATTTTTGATTGGATTAACTTTGTTCTTGCTGGCTATTAAGGTGACTGCCTCACCTATTTTAGCATATACCACCGCAGCATATGCCTTTTCTGAAGCGTCAGCAAAACCATGAATCTGTAACAACATATTAGGCTGTGTCTTGATCCATCGGGGTAGTCTGATTTCTTCCAGATAGACCAAATTATCCCAACCTAGTGGATCATAAATCTTGGCTAGTGTGGATAGCACACCTCTTTTATTCACCTTTCTGTTCTCGTCACAGTGTACCTTAAACTTAAATTCGTCTTTAATTGGTTCCCACTGCAACCCCAAGGTTTTAATTGCCTCTTCTCATCAATTTTTAATACTTTATTATCGCCTGTATCAATAACCTCTTCAATAATTTCGGACTTATTCGAAATCCATTTTCTCAAATTCATTCCTGCTTTTTCCAGCTCTCTGGAAACCTGTTGAACTTTGCGTTTTGATTCTTGTACGGTATTACTCCAGTCATAATATCATCCATGTAGAATTCATCTCGGATAATTTCACTAGTTTATCTTTACTTTATCTTGACATCTGTTTGCTATCTCTGCAAGTACCCTTGTACTGTTGTCAATTTATATATTAATTTTTTCTGCGGTGAAATTCGCCACAAAATATGCAAATATTTTTGATCGTTTAGATCAATGTTTATCTGCCGATACATTTTTTCAATATCTGCAGATACTACGTACTGCCATTTTCGCCACTTTACTATTATGTCGAATATGTCTTTTTGAAGTCGCGGCCCGATCCACATAACATCATTGAGACTTGTTATTCGTTGTTTTCGCGGAAGCGTCAAATACAACTTTTAATTTAGTTGTCAGACTTGCTTCTTTTATTAATGCCTGATGTGGCAGATAATACGCACCTTCATCCTTAGTTTCGACCATATGGCCCAACTCCAAATATTCGTTAATGAATTTTTCGTACTCCTCCTTAAGTTTTGGATTTTTCTGAAACTTTTTCTCCAAGTTAAGAAATCGCGCAGTTGCCTGCGCCTTCGAGTCACCTAATTCCTGCATGTTTTAATTAATGCATGTTTTGTTTGGTTTTTAAGCAATAATTGTCATATGAATCTTTATGACTTATTTTTGTGTTATATTTTTGTTTTCGTTTTGTATATTTCTTGTTGCATCTGATTTGGTGAAGACATTTCAAATGAAACCGTTGTTTAATCTTAAACACATACGGATTTGGCTTGCCTGTGAGAACGCCAAACCGTTGCCAGTCTGCATTGATACTTGATAACTATGACTTGCATATAACACTTGTAAATTTTGAATACACTCAGTGTATTGGACCTCCCTAATCACTGCCAAGCTTCAATTCCCATTTGTCCGATCGGGGTGGGGTGACGGGTTTTGGCGTATCAACAGTCTTGGGAGCATGACAACGATTCCACCTCTGACGATACCAGAAATTCTTATTGAAAAGTAGCAGCATTCCCAGTCGGTCTTATGAATGCGCCAACGGCGAGCCACCCTCATGAAAGATGGTGAACCACTGAAAAGGGGTTCGGCTGCATACTCCGATTTGCTGGCCTTGCAACGATTGCAATTGGAGCGCCAAACAAAATTGCTGTTGCGGCAGGACATGCAATACCAATTGTCACGAGCCGGTCTCCATTTACGGGGTCGACGTTGACGATTCTGCTGCTGCCGATCCTGTTGGTGTTCCCGATTGTTCGATGGAGCGAACTCTCGAGGATATCTATAGCGGATGCCACGACCCTTGCGCGTTGATAGATATGCCGGTAAAACCGTTATAGTTTCTCCCATAAATTTGCTGCCATTCAGGCATCTAATGGCCATTTCCGCCATGAACGGACTTATATACATATGTAATGGTCGCCTCACCCTTTGATCGTCCTTGGTTTACTCGCATGGTCGACAGCGATCATTCCCACGGAACTAAAGAACATGAGAATATCATTTTTCGTCACACTCAGACGCATGCCGAGCACAAAGATCACCTCTGGTTCCAGTTCGAATCGCTCTTGCCCGAGCATAATGAACAGGACACCATCATCGGACGGTAATATATTTGGATTCATACGTGTCGGTTCCTCTGTCAAACTCCTGGCCAATAACATACTGAAGCTCATGGATATGCCAGTCTGTTGTCGATGATATTGTTGTTGTCGCTGTTTACCAATATCCATCGATGGCCACATTTCTGTTCATTTCGGCTAACCCGAAACGACTTGACCTCGAGCTCAATATCATGGTTGAAGATGCCGCCATGGTTGTGGCCGTTGCCATTGTGGTCACACTGTGGCGTCTACTCACGTCACGATGTCCACCAACGCCACCTTCTTCAGTTTCGTTCTGGTCTAGCCCTTGACCTTGAACTCTGCGGAATCCACAGTAGCTGCTTCTGCCCAATAACAATGGACCACGCGCATCTCCGCTGCCATCCTCGAACCTATATATGTCGCCAAAAGAACCGAAAGCACTAGCCGAACTGTTTAAATAATTTGGATGTAGATAAATTTGGTTTTGATGAATAACGAAAAAATTTTGCGTGTAAAAGGGGTTAGCATACATTATATTAACCGGGAAGTCCATGATGTGTAAAAGCCGTAGAAAATAAAAAAAAAAATATATGCCTTTTTTGAATCTGTGTTTTTTGTACAACTAGTGAAACCTACACGAACTGAATCCTATTGAATACTAAAAACGAATTGACTAACTACCCTGAACGCAGGTACTACATTGAAAAATCTGAGTGACATTTAAAATCTTTGATATTGTAATACACTAGAAAAATATGAAATTTAAAAATAAAGTAAAAGGGTGTTTGCCTTTAAAAATTTACAACAAAATGTATTAATATATCAATTTGAAAAGTTCTTTTGGTAAGCAATATATATATTTGTTCACTTTCATCCATTTTGCATGAATTATGTAAACTTTCCTCTAGATTAATTGACTATATTTTCTCTGTACTTAAAAACTAAAAAACAACAAAATCAAAAATCCTCTCTTATTTGCCATTTTGCGCTTTAGTGCCTACTTATGCAAGTTCGCTTTAGCGCAAAGTGGAAAAGTTGAGAGGAAAATTGATTCATAATTTTTGTGCATTTTCCCTGTAATCAGCAAAGTTTTCAGTATAAAATGAGCTGAATATAAATAATCGATAAGGTTAATAATTTCATAAGTAGAGATAAGACTGCTTGCAAAAAGCATCAGAAAATTTAACAAAAGGAATCACTTTTCACAACAAAACAGAAATTGTATGGAGTAATCACAAAAGTTGGTTATATATATCGAATTTAAGTCATATCTATATAATTTACAATAAAAGTGAATGTATGGAAGTATTTTAACTCAGCTTCTTTCTTTAGTCTCTAAAATAATGAAATTTTTTAAAAAGCTTTTTAAGTGATATAAAAACCAGAGGGCCGGGGCTAACTTCGACCGCGTCAAAGTTTGTATACCCTTGCAATTTTTTGGTAACTCTTTCCTTACCTTTATAGCCATCAAAGTGGAAAAACGTTTAAGCTAAAAGGGCTAATGTGTCCGAAAGAACGGCCTACAATCTTAGCATAGGAAATAACGAAGATATTGATCAAAGTCACTGTTTTCCACCGATCGTTCCTATGGGAGCTACATGATATAGCTACCCGATCTTTATCAAATTCAGCACAGTCATTAACAGATATATTAAACTAACAAACGTTTAGTTTGAAAGCAATCGCGTCAAAACTAACGAAGTTATTGACAAAAGTCACTGTTTTCGAAAGATCGTTCCTATGGGAGCTATATGATATAGTCACCCGATCTTGATCAAATTTGGCATAGTCGTTTATATGTGTAATTAACTCAACAATATTAACTTTCATGATCATAGCTCAGAAAATAACGAAGTTAATTAGAAAAGTCACTGTTCGTGACTTTGCCATTTGTATGGGAGCTATATGATATAGTGATCCGATCCGGCTAAATCCGAGATGTACAATGCCTGCAGTATATACAAGCCTACATGCAAAATTTCAACTCTGTAGCTCTTACGGTCTAGGAGGAGTTTGCGTTGATCCAGACGGACGGACAGACGACGACGGACGGACGACGGACGGACGGACGGCGGACGGACGACGGACGACATGGCTATTTGAACTCGTCTCGTCGTGCTGATCAAGAATATTTATACTTTATATGGTCAGAGATGCTTCCTTCTATGCGTTGCACACTTTTGACCAAAATTAATATACCCTTTTTGCAAGGGTATAAAAATTGTGAGGGGTTTTACTTAGATTCATTCAACACCCTGTAAATAAGAGCTGTCAGCATATTTCTCTTTTTATTTATCAGTTGTGGCAGACAGAACCGCAGCAGCAGCGTCTTTAAGTTGTCGTTGCCTTTAGTAGGCATTAGTTTCCATCAAATAAACTCAAATTATATATTGTAGTGACCAGAATGGGTTATGGTTCATAGTTCTCGCTCAACCTAGTTAACATCTAAAAGTCCCGAGTGTTAGTGGACATAGTTCTTTTTACAAGAACTTCATTTTAGAAGTAGAGGCACTAAGGTTGGGGATAAGTCTTTATCATGAGCCGGATCATCCGAAAGCGTTATGCTTCGTTGCGCTCATTAGTTGTTGAATTGACAAAATGATTGAACCACCAGTGTGATCAGGTTCGAGGGTGCGCATTGTTGCTATGCTCGGGTCTAGCTCGTCGGATTGGTCGGGGTTCTTTCTCCCCTTTTCACACTCACTATCATTAATAAATTTAATGCGCGTTATGAAAACTAATCTAACTACTAAAAGTTAAAGGTGATGTTACTATTATTACTATTGCTGAGGTGCCAATTCACCACAACCTAAAGAAAGAAGACAAACATGAATCTAAATAGAGAATGTGAGAGAACTTAGATGTGAGGAGTCTCTCTTCTTTACCCACCCGACCATGACAACTGTTCTAATTCAAAGGTTGTCCCAAAACAATGTAGTTTTATTTCTTTTATGACATCTTATGAAAGTTCAGCAAGGATACTTGACAGACCATATTAGAGTAACTCAATTCATTATTTCTGTTTCGAACATAATTTGGGTTTCTTTACTTATTTCCTAAAAAGTTAGGCAAAATTTCATATTTTTAACTTCATTACTTTAAAATCCAAAAAAATTACTTAAATTACTAATATCTTAAATATATAAAAGAAGGAAACGGTTGTGCTAGATCAAACCATATGGGGATATTTCAAATGTAATATATATATATGTATATAAAAATTTTAAAGGATTAACACTTTACTCACGACTTTGGCTTACTTCACAGTATTTCGTTGTAATCGTTGGGCCCAAGATGACGTTGAATTTGCTGTGGTGTGGTTTTTAAACAAGTTTTAGATTAATTATATAACTGACAAAGAAATATACTCCATAGGTTACCTTACGCATATCGCTTCATTAGAACAAACAATTAAAGTAGGATTCTTAACTAGAGATTACTTAAATACTATAAAAAAAGTTTAAAGCTCGTAATGGGCGAAAATGAACTAAATTTAAATTGTTCGGTTTAAGTCCGTTGCTTCAGGAACGTTAGGTGATGATTGATTCCAATCGAATGACAAAGTGTGAATCTTTACAGATTAGGAGAGATACGGACTCAATTTAACACTCTCTTTAAATACATTGGGGTTTATTTATTTAGGCGATTTTCATATTTTTGTTTGGCCTACGAGCGACATGTGCGAGGTAGTGTATTTACGTGACCATATGACAACGACTAATTTTCAGCAGTCTAGGCAGCTCCCTCTCAAGACGGTGTATGTGGATTTTAGGTTTTTGGCCTAATTCATGGCCTTCTTCAGCGCCTTACGTCACTGTATGTGAACCATTGGGCGATCGTCGCCTCAAATTTTGAAAACTTCAGCCACCAAATTCCGAGGCCTAGGCTTTCTCTTAGCGCTAGTACGGATATTCGGTACTTTGTTACGGCTGGGACTGTGAAAACATGAATTTAGTTTCCCCGGTCAGGGAATCATAACATCACTTAAATATAAAAAAATATCACCTTTTAACTCTTTCACTTTTAATAAACTAACCGAACGGTTAGGTTTGGCACTGCACTGGTCTTCAACTTTGCACCGATATTGGCTAGATAGCCTGGTAATTGATTTTTTTATTTGTGCACCACCACGTGGTATTACGACTTGAAATTTCTTTAAGTAAAAATCACTATATAATTTATGCAACTTATCGCTTGGCAGAACAGAATAGAATAAATTTTGAGCTTAAGCACGCGTCTTATGCAAAAGAATTTGCGAACAGAGCTTTCTAACGGATCTTTTCTCAAATGTTGCGACGTGGCGTCTTTTCATTGGGCGATGAGCCTGCATCAGTTAACTGTACTCAAAGCTAAAACTCAACCCTGCAATTAAGTTGAGCTTGATCGTATCAGTGTAACCGTTCTGTTATTTGCTCTTTATGAAAGCGCGGTTGATTTAAAAAAAATAAATTTTCTTCCTTTAGAAAGTTAAATATTTTAGAGGAAAATCCGGTCACTACACCACAGATAATGAAGCGAGATCTCTATCACAGCAGCATGATCTGAAAACGACAGGATTTTCACGCCACCGGGTGAACAGCAGTGAGCGGCGAAGAGCAGTGAGCAGTGAGGAGTGAGGAGGGTTTTTTGATCCTCGGCATCTACGGTCACACCAGGAGGGGTGACTTGGTTTTTTCCAATGGGCATCGCCATTTATTACGAATCGAGATTTTCACCCGAACACCCGTTCATCTCCTGTATATTTTTCTCGAATTGTCAATCTGTTTTAAACCGAACCATTTCGTGTGTGTGTCGGTATACCTAGTGAATTCAATAAATCATCATTAATTAAAACGAAGTTTTTCGCGCGTTTTAATCACTCTACTCACGTACGAGCCCCTGAGATATTGGCACCCGCCAACCATTTCAGGCTTAGTCGGGTCCTTCCGCCCCTCCACAAACATTGGTCCTTCGAGCCGGATATCCTTCCGCTCCTCCAGCTTGCATCGGCGGAATTCCTGATAAGTACCAAAATTTTATTATTCATTTCATTTGCCCCTACATACCAATAAAAGTGTGAGGTTTTCCCGCTTCTCCATAGCGACCTACACACTTTTACATATTGTATGTACATACCTGACCTGTTCCAAGGTTACATGGTAGTTCCTAATCCTTAGCGTGTTTGTCCAACGCTCTCGTTTTACATTCCACGATTATCCATTTTTATTTATGTTTTTCCTCGCACTTGTCCAAATCCACTTTTTTTACATATGCATTCACATGTACATGTAATTTCCACAGCTGTTTGTCAAGTCCGCGTAAAAGTTTAAAAAACAAAAAGAATATTAAAGTGTTATAAAAAATAGGAAAAAAATAATAATCAAAGTGTTCACCGCGTTTTCTTATGTGTTGGAATAATTATTTTTAATGCCAAACTAATTTCCCACGCGCGTATCTACGTACATACATACATCGTCATCTGTTGATGTACGCGCATATGTACATATCCATGTACATATAATCCCTTCACACAACACAAAAGGCAAAAAAATATTGTTTTTTTTTTAATAGCACTTAACGTATGCACCGCGATTTCTTGCGCGTTCGAATTAGGTGCGAAATTAATTCCTCACGCGCGTCTTTGGAAACCGGTGCAATTGCTTACATATGTACATACATACTACATAGTCATACATTGCACATATATACATATCCACAACACATAATCCCTTTCGGTGTCGCGCATTGATTTAACACCACCCACCTCCAATTAAATGACAATTACTTACGTTATTTTTGTTGTGAACAACGCGTGTGCACACATACATACATGTGTATCTATATACTCACCTGTGTACTTATGCATGTACGTACATACATAGATCAAAGCATTTGTCCATATGCATTGATCGTTTGTTTGTTTCGCGCACAACACTCGCAGTGTGTAAAAGCGTTCTTTTGTTCTTGGTTTTTTCCGCACAATCACAAAAAAAAATTATTAACATAATTAAACAACAAAATCAAAATATAAACAGCGGCTGACAGCTGTTTTCGGAGTAGTGGTGACAAGTGAGTCGAGTCGTGATATCGATAGGCGGCTCAAGCGCGCCAAATTCAAATCACATTATTTCCGATTCCCTTTTTTCGCCTAATTATATATCCGCCCATATTTATAAATAAATACATATATATTTTTTCCAGCACTATCGGGCCCATATTTATATATCCGTTCATATTTAAAAATTATATATATATTTTTTCCGGCCAGCCTTTTGCGCTCAATATATATATCCGCCTATATTTATAAATAAATATATACATATATATATATTTTTTTCCAGCACTATCGGGCCCATATTTATACATCCGTCCATATTTATAAATTATATATATAATTTTTCCGGCCAGTATTGTGCGCACATATATATATCCAGATCCAGATTTATACAAAAACGTATCTTCTTTTATCCTATACATCTTATTTATATATTTCCTCCGTGTTTTGTTTTATACGTACTCCCAGCGTTACTTACGAATCCATACAAACTTGTTTTGTAATCATTTCGCTTTGTCTACGTGCAAGTTTTGATCCGCACTAGTGCGTTCGTTTATTGTTCCGCATCTATCCCTATTAAAAAGGCTCCGTTTCCGAGCCACACGCGAGATAATTCTCCCACAATCCTGCGGTGCACAGTGAGAAAGCTCTTGCGTCCTCATACAGTCCACTTCTCATTTCCTGTGGTTTTTTCCAAAACAAAAAAAAAAACCCACAAACTCGGTGTTCGACGGTAAGGTCGTCCCCTGAGTATGTCCACGGAGCCGTCCAAGACTGCGCCGAAGTCTAACGGTCTTTCGTCTCCCTCTGCAACTCCGGAGAAGGTTCGGCCTCCGATAACTCCGGCGACCGTGTAGCGTACGGATATTTCGCGCAAGTTCTCGTCTGTTCGCAGCCGCAGCGAATCCCCAAGATCCCGTCCGTCTTCGTCCAGCCTCCCTCAGGGTCGCAGATTCTCGGTTAAAGACTCGAGTAAACACAAAGGTCGTTCCAAGCTTTCAACCAGACCCAGATCCCGCACGTTGTTGTGACGCACTGTTCTGACGCTCCCGTCACCCGATCCGTATCACAACAGCGCAGAGAACACTCCAGAATGTCCCTCTCCGATTTCATTCTGGCGTGCGACGCATTGACTCTGTTCGAAGCTCCCTTGTTTTCCATTAAAATGCACTTAGAGCAGCTCAAATCCCTTTGGTCAACTGTCGAGATGGAATACTCCCGTTGTCAAAAGGCCTTGACAGTCCAAACCGACGAGGAAAGCTTGGCAAACATAAGCCGCATCAAGGCGAAGCACGAATAGGCATATGCGGCGTATGAGCGATGCGGGACGTTGTTCGGAGAACGCATCGAACAGCTCTCGGCACGGATGACGAGTCTTATGCGTCAGCCAACCGCTCCGTCGAGGCCGGCGGGGCATAGAGTTCCTCCGTACTTGTTACAAGTGGAGAAGCTCTATCACTTGAACACCAAGACGCGAGGGAAGCGAGAACCATCGTAGCTAAGTCCCCTTTGACGAATGAGGGTTTCCAGGCCGCGTGGGAGAACCTCACCGCACGGTACGAAATAGCCGTCTGATTGTCATGACTCAAGCCAGACAACTCCTTCAGATTCCCGCGGTGGCACAAGAGTCGGGCAAATCCTTGCGAGAGCTGCAGACTGCGTTTCAAGGGTGTCTTACCGCGCTTGAGCGTTCGGGTGTTAGTACGGAGAATTGGGATGTCTTACTTATCGCCATCTGCACTAGCAAATTGCCGAAGGCCACAATCCTTCTGTGGGAGCAATCAGTGCCAAATAAGACTGTCGTCTCAACTTGGTCCGATTTGAACCAATTTCTTACCGATCGGTATCGTGTCCTGGATGCCACCGAAGAACATAAGTCGGCCCCAAGTGTGCAAGCCATCCCATTGGCCCCCGCAAATCCTCTGCAACGATGAAGGTCCAAGCGTTCCCCGCGAAAGCCCAGCTCAAACCGGCTTCTTGTAAGCTGTGCCATCGGGAGAATCACCCAATACGGCTCTGCCCTAGTTTTCTTGATATGCCTGTTCAGAGGCGGCTGGAAACCATTAGACAGCAGGGACTTTGTCTGAACTGTTTTGCCCGCGGTCATCAAGTGAAGGGCTGCTCCAGTGCGCATAATTGCCATACCTGCAAGGAACGTCATCATACGCTGTTGCATCCTAGTGATGTGTCCGTGCCCTCGCCGTCCGCTGCGCAAGTCCCACCATCCAGCGCCACAGAGCGTACGTCCACGAGCAACCAGCTCACAAATTCTCAAAGTTATTTTGCATCTACCCCAGGCAGAGGCCTTTTAGGCACTGCGATTGTCACTCTGCACCATCGTGGTGTGGATCACCATATTCGGGCGTTGATCGACTCTGGGGCCGATTCAACGTCGTTTTCAACGCCGACGTAACGCAGATGTATCGACAAATCCGAGTCGACCCCAGGCATACCCCCTTTCAGCGAGTCCTCTACCGAGACCGCTGCGGCAATATTCAGGATTATGAGTTACAAACTGTCACGTTTGGGGTTAACTGCGCGCCATTCTTGGCGATCCGAGTCCTTTTACAACTGGCACAAGACGTGCAAGCGATGTATCCTCAGGCGAGCGAAATCCTTCGGAACTACATGTATGTTTATGATGTCCTTGCCGGCGCTCACACTGAAGCCGACGCCCGTCTCGCCATACGAGAGCTTCAAGCGGCCCTCCAATCTGCGGGCTTCCCGCTTCGGAAGTGGACTTCCAATAAGAAGGAAGTACTTCAAGCCATTCCGAGAGAGCACCTGCTGCGAGAGGACTTTCTCGAGCTGGAAGACGCGAGCACTGCAAAAACCTTGGGCATCCGCTGGCAAGCTGCCGAGGACGTCTTCTTCTTCACCGTAGCGGACCCCCACTTGAAGGAGTCGATCACCAAGAGGCAGGTTCTGTCCCATATCGCTAAACTCTTTGACCCCGCTGGTTGGCTAGCCCCATTGTCATCCGAGCGAAGATATTCATGCAACAAATCTGGCTTACCGAACTGGGCTGGGATGATGTTCTGCCGCTCTCCTGCTGCAGCAATGACACGAATTCCTGCAGGATTACCCAGGCATCAGTCGACTCCGCATTCCTCGTTGGCTAAACACCAGCGATAAGCTCTCGTGGGAGCTTCATGGCTTCTGTGACGCGTCACAGAAAGCGTATGGAGCAGCTTTATATGTGCGGGTTCGGTACGGCGATCAAGTAGACGTCCATTTATTAACGGCTAAGACCCGTGTAGCTCCAGTCAAAACAGTCTCGCTGCCTCGGCTGGAGTTGTGCGGAGCGGTTTTCCTGAACTCCCAATCCCACCTGCAACCTCCCAGTTTTGGACCGACTCTACCATCGTGTTGGCTTGGCTCAATAAACCCCCGTGCAGTTGGTCCACCTTCGTGGCCAATCGGGTATCCAGCATCTCCAAAAGCACCAGTGGCCAAAGCTGGTCACATGTGCGCTCCGAGGACAACCCCGCTGATCTGGCGAGCCGTGGAGTCTCCGCGGCCGAGTTATCGGACAGCAGACTCTGGTGGCATGGGCCGGACTGGCTCCAGCGAGCCCCCGAGTATACTCCCCATAACGAACTCCCAGACACCCAGCTGGAGCAACGAGTCCAGTGCCACACCACCGCGACCACCCTACTCGAGGACGTCAGCGAACGTTTCTCGGATTATCGTAGGGCATTACGAGTCATCGCGTACATCCTACGCTTCGCCACCAAAAGGATTTCGACGCCTTCCACGGTTCACCTCACCAATGACGAACTTCTCTCCGCCGAGCGCGCCTTGATTCGGACCTCTCAGCGTCGGGAATACCTCGCGGAGATACGGGCCCTGGGGGAAGGGCGAACCCTGCCATCATCCAGAACGCTACTCAATCTGAATCCATTTCTCGACCAGCTCCGATATGACGAACGTCACCCTATTCTCCTCCCCTATAGTACTCATTTCACTCACCTGCTTGTCGAATTCGCCCACCGCATCACGTTGCATGGCGGCAATCAACTGATGGTGCGGTATCTGCGCACCAAATTCTGGATCCCACGGATCAAGAACATGGTGAAGTCCCACATCAAGGGGTGCAAAGTCTGCATCGTTCATCGTCGACGACTACAGACCCAGATGATGGGTGATCTCCCTCGAGAACGCATCACGTACTCCAGGCCCTTCACCCACACGGGCATTGACTTTGCAGGGCCGTTCGAGATCAAAAATTACACCGGGCGTACGTGTCTCATAACTAAGGGTTATGTCTGCGTCTTTGTGTGTTTCAGCACGAAGGCAATCCATCTCGAGGCTACCTCCGACCTCACCACTGAAAGATTTCTTGCAGCCTTCTCTCGGTTTGTCGCACGGAGACAATGCCCACAGCGCATTTACTCCGACAATGGCAAAACCTTCGTGGGGGCCTCAAAGGCGGTCGAACAAGATTTCCTGAACGCCACCAAGCTTGATATAATGAAGGCATTTCCCCAGCACATTTTATCCTGGCATTTCATTCCGCCAAGCGCGCCCCATATGGGAGGACTGTGGGAAGCAGGGGTCAAAAGTTTTAAGACCCTGTTTTACAAGTCCTCGTCCACTGTCAAATACACCTTCGAGGAACTTTCCACTCTCCTGTGTAGGATCGAAGCGTGCCTAAACTCCAGGCCAATCTCTCCATGAGCGAGATTCAGAGGATCTGCTGGCCCTAAGCCGGGACATTTCCTGATTGGAGGACCGCTCTTATCCATTGCGGAACCGGAAATTGTGGTCGAGCCTATGTCACTGATCAACCGATGGCAGCGACTGAAGGCAATCCAGCAGGCTTTCTGCCGCCGCTGGAAGAGTGAGTACCTCAAGGAGCTTCACAAACGGAACAAGTGGAAATCACCGACTCGCAGCATCCAGACCGGCGACCTCGTGATCGTGTCCGAAGATCATCTCCCCTCCAACGAGTGGCGCTTAGGGCGAATTGAGCGCACTCTGCCCGGGGCTGACGGTCTCGTCCGAGTGGCTGATGTCACCACCGCGCGTGGGTCTATCCGAAGACCCGTAGCGAAGCTCATTCTGTTGCAAGACAGCAGGAGTCCTGAGCCTAAAACCTTATCGTGACTCCCAATCCCTCTATGTTCCCTCCAAATGTCCTCGTCTCCGTGCATGTTGTTCGTTCCCGTGCATAGACTAATCCACTCCCCCTACGTAATTTTTTTCGTTACAGTTCGTTCAGCTCGCCCCTTCATAGCGACATGGCCCCCACGCGTCTGCCGCACCACCGCAGCAAACGAGCTGCTCCGCAGGGCACGAACGTGTACCGATGCCGGGTCTGTCGGGGTTCATGCACTCCGGCAGTGTCAGCGCTTCCTGAACTTCCGAGGGGAAAAGCGGCTCCGGGCGGTGCTTATCAATAAGTATTGTCCCAATTGCTTGGCACACGAGCATTCGTTCGACGCGTGCCGGACTCGCCATGGTTGCCGACGGGCCGGCGGGCAAAGGCACCATACCCTGCTCCACATGGCCGACCAACCGCCGAGACAACGTGCCTCCGCCCGGCGTCGCAGCCAATCACCCCCCTCCGGGCGTGCTGCACCCCCGCTACAACCTGTTCCGATCATCGTCCGACCGCTCCGCTTCCCCAGGATGCGCACCCGAGATCTCTCTATCCTCCCTGCTCCACGCCAGGACAACGACTGTCCTGCCAACCGCAGTCCTCCGGTTGGGCAATGGCTCGAAATCCTTCGAGAACCGCGTCCTTCTCGATGCGTGTGCGGCTGAGAGCCGCATCAATCTCTCCTTTGCCCGGTCCCTGGGGTTAGCTGTGACCAAAGTCGGGGTCGACCAAGCCTGTACGGCCGTCCTCGAGTCGAGGTCCGACAAGACGTTCCGACGGAACGTTATATTCCGGGTCGAAGAGGACTTGCTCATCCGCACTCCCATCCGGGAAGTGGCGGCGCCGGTCCGGGAGAAATTCGCCACCCTGATCCTGGCCGACCCCTATTCGGATGGGTCGTCTCCGGCTCCTGTGGGATCTAGGCGCTCCAGGACGTTGCCGTCCCCCATCCTTTATATGTCCAGGGTGGCAATTGCAACATGTTGCAAGAGGGGCGGTATGTTCACGCCAGAGCAGTGAGCAGTGAGGAGTGAGGAGGGTTTTTTGATCCTCGGCATCTACGGTCACACCAGGAGGGGTGACTTGGTTTTTTCCAATGGGCATCGCCATTTATTACGAATCGAGATTTTCACCCGAACACCCGTTCATCTCCTGTATATTTTTCTCGAATTGTCAATCTGTATTAAACCGAACCATTTCGTGTGTGTGTCGGTATACCTAGTGAATTCAATAAATCATCATTAATTAAAACGAAGTTTTTCGCGCGGTTTAACCGCCAACCATTTCAGGCTTAGTCGGGTCCTTGTTTGTGGAGGGGCGACAAACAATCGCTTGTTGACTTGATGCTTCTTGACTTGAATGTCGTTTAAGTGAAAAACTCCTAGGATTTTGCCGTGGTTGTCTACTAATTCGTAATAAAACGGACTTCGTTTCTTCTTTACAGTTGCCGGTACAAAAACAGATGCTAATTTCGCAGAAAACTTTTTAGCTGCATTACTTTGGGTGAAATTCCTGGCATGAACTTGATCACCAACGTTGAGTTGTATATTTCTACTACGTAAATTATATCTTTGTGCGTTGTTCTCGTGTGTGTGATCAATATTTTCTTGTGCTTTTTGTCTGGCCAGTTGTAGATAATCAGGGTGATTTAACATGGTATCGTCCTTTAACAAATCTAACTTTCTTAACAGAGTATAGTCGTTACCGTTAAGTATCATATTCTGACCGAATGTAAGAAAATATGGTGAAAAGCCGGTGCTTCGATGTACGTTAGCCCGAAGCGCGCCACTAATCGCGTTCAGATGTACATCCCAGTTGGTATGATCTTCGCCAATATATGCACGGATTGCGGAAAGATCTATTAAGTCTTTCGCTGGCATTAGCTTGTGGCGAGTAATAGCCGTAAACCGATGAGATACACCAAAACTAATTAAGAAGGCTTCGAAATAACTTGATTTAAATTGGGATCCGTTGTCGGTAAGAATGACTTCGGGCACACCAAAAGTGTAAAATATGGTTCTTGTCAAAAATTCACAAATCCTTGGCGCAGTAAATTTCTTAATGGGATTCAAAAAATGAAACTTGGTGTTATGGTCGACGATTACTATGAGTCCGATGTTTCCATTCTTAGTTCTAGGATATGGGCCGAGGAGATCTAAGTTTTTGAAACGGACGTTCAGAAACTAAAGGTTTTCCCATAGGGGGTTTTAGCACAATATTTAGACTCTTCGTTGAACGACAAATATCACAATTGGAAACGTAAGCTCTTATTTGGCTCACCATTTGTGGCCAAAATAAATATCGTTTTAGTTTTTCTACCATTTTCGCCATTCCACAATGAGCTGAACTTGGTAAATCATGAGTCTGTTGTAAGACTTCTGGTACTAGGGCAGATGGAATCCACAATTTCCATGATGTATCTTCTCGAGACTCAACAACATTGTTAAAAACGGTTCTTTTATAAACGAATCCTTCTATAACCTTTAGATCAGGGAATTTAGATTGATTACTTTGAACATGTTCAATCAGTTCTAGTTACTCTACTGATTTGAAATGTACCGATTGTATATCTACAATAGAAGAACTCATTTCAAATTCAGATTCCTCTAACTCGTTTTGTCTAGATAGCGCGTCAGCGACTACGTCTTCAGGACCTCGCCTGTGTATAATACACGAACGAAAAAGATTGCAACTTCATTGACCATCTTGCGAGTCTACCTGATAGGTCTTTCTGGCGCATTGGAGTGAAGCGTGATCTGTGATAACTACAAAATCTTGTCCTTCGATATATGGTCGGAATATTTTTATACCCTTGATTACTGCTTAACATTCTAGTTCAGTTACTGAATAATTTCGCTGGGCTTTTGATAATTTTTCGGACATGTAAGAGATGGGTAACTCGACTCCATCTCGTTCCTGGGCTAAAACGCACCCTATGCCAACAGTGCTTGCGTCGCATAGTAAAATAAATTGTTTTGAAAAGTCTGGAGTGATTAGTATTGGTGCAATGGTCAAACGAGTTTTTAAGTCTTCGAAAGCTAAGGAAGCGGGATCGTTCCACTTTAAGGAACCCCTGGATTTCAATAATTCCGTAAGAGGGAAGGAAATAGTGGCGTATTTTTCGACGAATCGACGATACCAGCCGGATAATCCTAAAAATCGTCTTAACTGCTTTCCAAGTCGGAGTTGGAAATTCTTTAATGGCTTTTATCTTATCCGTGTCTGTCATTAGATGTCCTTCAAGAAAAAATAAAAAAAAGATATTTTATCTCACGCATACAAAATTTAGATTTGCTTATGTTGATGGTAAGATTAGCTTTACGCAAACATAATGCTATTTCTTGAAGTAAAAGTAAGTGTGAATCGAAAGTATCAGACATGATTAAAAGATCGTCGAGGTATACATAAACTTGGTTACGCATTAAACGACAAAGAGTTTGAGCGGCATTACAAAGACCAAAAGGCATCATCTTATATTGGTACAACGATTTGGTATGCAGTATGCATGTTTCATATCTAAACCAGTGATATACTGTGCTGCGGGAAGACGACTTAAAATACCGTCGATATGCGGTAACGGGTAAGCGTCTTTCCTGGTCACTCGATTAACCTCACGCGAATCCAAACACAATCTATTTTTACTTCCTTTCTGAACTAGGACGCAGTTACTGCTCCAGGGACTGTTTGATTCTTCAATAACATCTAGGGCTAACATCATATCTACTTCAGGAAAAATAAGGTTTTCTTTAGCGGGTGATACGGGCCAAGTTCGTTGTTTTATGGGGACTGCTGAACCGACATCGATTGTATGTTCAATTAGCTTAGTGCGGCCAAGTCCTTCTAATTCAAATGATGGATAGTTTCCTATTATTACATTTAGTCGTTTCTGTTGCTCTGGTGATAAATTATGATACTTCGGTAGTTCTTCTGAGTAATCGGATCCTACATCCAATTCTGTAACTTCTAGAGGTGAAGCGATAAGGTCTAGTAGACCAAACTTCCTAAAGAAATCAATTCCCAGGTAAACGTCTTGTTTAAGTTCGGGAATAATGAATAACTCTACCGTCTTAATGACTTGTCGGTACTTAATTTTGGTTTCAAGTCTACCTACTACTCTACTTGGTGTTCCATTAGCCGTATGGATTCTATCTGAGCACTTTTTATAATTACCGGTTTCTAACAATTCTTTGGCAGCCATTCCGCCTACACAGCTAATGTTTGCTCCTGAGTCTAGCAAAGCTTTATATTTTCTGTTTTCTATCGTGATTTACGTATATAATCGATCGTCAACCTGAGTAAAGATGGTTGAAACGATCTTATGGTGGCTAGCGCGAATCGCATTCCAAAATTTTCTTATCCGTATAGTTGAACGTCTGGGTTTTTAATATAATTTACATAATCTATTCCTCCAAATATTCTTTCGCGTACCTTATTGTAGTTTTGCAAACGAACATGATAGGGTTCTTATTTACTTAAAATAGATTTTGTTTGTGTTTCCTGGGCTCTATTTACCATTTGGAAACTATATCGACAGGTTTACGGGTGTGTTTTGTGATGTTTGGGAAACACACCCGATGTTCGGTTTCCCGTTGGATTGCATTTTGGGCATCGCGGCTTAAATACATCTTTAGCGCCACACCCGTAGCAAAAGATACTACGCTGTTCTAAGCAGTCATCGAAACGGTGACCATGTTGGTCGCAGTTCCAACACTTTGGACTAGTTGATTTTGCTGTTATAGCAAGAACTTCCTCGCATGATTCCTTATCAATTGTTTGGTCTAATTTTCATAGGTTTCAGTCAATTCGTTAACGTATGAGCGAAGCGTGCGTGGTTTAAATGATTTAATTTCGTTATAAAACTGTTCGTGCTTGCGTACCTCTACTCGTAACTGTGACCTGTTTATGATTTTCAGATGGAGTAACTCATGATGAAGACTGGATTTAGCATTTCTAATTAAGAGTGCTACCAACTGTTCTTCTGACATGCCTTGTTGAAGTCTATCGCTTAAGTCTTCAATGGCATACTGGTAGTCGTCAAAAACTTAGTTTTCCCGAAATTCGACACAAAATATTTCCCAGGTAAGGTTGCTATGATTACTATGAAATTTCCAGTACCAATCGCTGACTTTACCCGCAAATAATAAATATAAATGATCACATAACAGTTGATAGTCGTTATTTAAATTTTGTCGTGTCAGTGATCGTACTCGATAGATGAAATCTTCCATTCTCATACCCTGCTTTGTACCATCGAATTTAATTCGCCACGTCTGGATAATGCTAGACGCTTTTCCAGGGAAATGCAACTAAGTGATCTAATTATCTTGCTCGTTCCTGAATTGTCTAGGTCTACTCTTGGTCTTTGGAAGGTTTCTGATTCTTCTCTATTGGGGCTTTGTCTGATTGCTTGTTGTTGGCCAAGTTGGAGTGAAGCTAGATGCTTTTGTATGGAAGACTCAATATTCTGACTTAATATATTGGACAAATCTTGCACTATCCTTACTTGCTGACTGTCAATAGCCGAATTGATATTATTCCTTATTTCGATCTGCGAATTTGCATTGAAAGCCTCAAGTCTACTCTCTACTGCTTTGTTGTGATCTAGTATTAACTCCGGGTTTGCTGCCGTATTTAGGTCTGCCTTTGCCTCTGTAGGGTTTTGTGGCTGACTTTCTTACATTTTCGTTAGAAGTATTAACACTTGCTGATCCTAACGCTAGTGAATCTAATTCTGCTGCTAATGTGTTGTTGGAAATGTTAGTTGTACGGGAATACAACTAGTCGCACATGTCGGACAGGCTGCAGTTGTCTTCAGATGCTCCAGAAGACTTCCTTGTGAAATCTGTGTCTACATGGTGTAACGAACACGCGGGTGTCGGAGTGCACTCTCTGTCTTAGTGGCTCGGCTGAGCTCAGGGAAAATGGGTGGTTAGTAAGTACTTATGCGCTACATAAGTAAAATGAAGACAGAGATAAGGAATAAAGGACTACACCTAAATAGGGATTTTTATGCAGAGGTGATGGGTGTTATTCGAAGCAC